>NW_025110516.1:82769-97833 GCF_011392965.1 Frieseomelitta varia | reverse complement strand
GGTTCGTGTTTAATGCACATTTGACAATGGCCCTTCTGGTTACTGTCTTATTTGACCAACTTCGATCATTTTGCTCGATGTTGTTCTTCAATTCTGTTTTTTGAACTTAGAGTGTTCTAAAAAACCTTTTTTCTGTTTCAGGTCGCAGACCACGAAGTCCCACATGGTGCAGTGTCTGTTTATATACCTCGTCGTAGATGCCTATACTGTTATTTTGAGGTATTTTATTTTGAGTAAGTTTTGGTTGAACTGATAGGTTTTTTAATGTTTTATTGATTACTTTAGAATTCTAATTTACTATTTCTGAAAAAGTGATTAAACCTTAAAGCATGAGTAGATGTATAGTGAAATAATTTCGGTTAGTCCCTGGCTTCACTTTTCAATATTAAATATTTGACAACGTACTACTCGATGTAGTTCCCCAACTCACCGTTGTTTAAGTGGTCTAAAAAATCGGTTATATTTTTTCTAATCGGCGTTTCAAACTCTGATAATGGGGATCCCCATTTAATGTCCGGTTTATGGTGTTCTTAGTCACTGATGATGGCTATCGTTCCCGTAGGCAAGATTTTCGATTTTGCCTCACGAGTGCGTAGATTCTGGTTAATTTTACGACCGTGATTACACATAACCAACAATCTGCTTATTCTGCAGGAATTTGACGAGAGATGACTTGCCGTAACAACGCTAGTTATGATAGTGTCAGTGCTAATTATGGCATACTGCGCGAGCCAAATTAATCCAATAGTAGCTGGCGGTATACAGTAAACAGTGACGTTAAAGATTCTCTCTCTCCTTGTCTCTCTGACTATCTATCTTCTAGATTTATGCATATGGAATGTCATTGCAAAAGTTGTTGATTAATAATGACACAATATGTATGAAAGTTGTTATGAGTTTTAATGCGAGAAGTAATTGTTCGAATCAAGTTACACAGCATCTCACTTAAACTTTTTCATTTTCTTTACTATAATTTAATATAATTAAACTTCATTTTAATTTAAGATTGTGACAAATACATATTTATTAATAAAAATAGAAACGCGTTATTTAAAATATAATTCGTCTGCTTACGCAGCTTGGAATTTTAGTTGATGATACTTCTTACAATGTGTATCCGGTTTGAATGGAAACTTCCTGTTCGCTAGGTACACTTGCATCGCGGTATCTATTAGTGGGATTTGCAAATATTGAGTGCTTTAGCACGCGCCAAATCCCCGGAATTAGAACAGTGGCTCTCAAAATCGACCAGGTAATGAGGCTCTAACGCTGGAACGTGCAACATTTGTAAAGTTATTCCACGAAGAAATTTTTATTACCCTCAGTTTCTCTTTCGATTATCGAATTTCATTCACACTCATTTTCTTTGTTATTGTTTCGGATATTACTTGCTTTCCATGTGAGAAATATTATTTACAGTACAGGAGCTCGCAACTTTTTTCCCAATTTTCCGTTACTTATTTGCTCATGCATATATGCATATGATAATAAAACTTTCGATTCGACCGGCGTTGTTTATTCGTTAAAACTTTTTCATCGCGCGCGTTAGAATGCAGCACGAAAACCCCTGTTTAAACGAATATCCCGAAGCATCCCTGAGCTCGCCGGCAACCACAAATGCCAACAAAATATTGACTGTCGAAACTATTCCGGAATCCTTATCTGAGGACTCTGCGAACCACTGGTCCGGAACGTCATCAATCAGTGGGAAGAGTGGCATAACATCGAATCTATGCATCCGTGCCGGTTTCAGAAATCGAGCCGAACAGTTAGCGAGAAGTTACACGGGGTAAAACTGGTAAACAGCGGCGGAACATCCGGGAACAAAGACGAAACTATAGCGGAGTAACTTCGGCAGTGGCAGAGTTCGAACGACGAATAAACACGGTGCTTTCATATCTGACTGGATTTCCTTTTCTCTTTTTTCTTTTTTTTTTTTTGTACTCGTCGATAGTGAAACGAACAGAAAATTACAAAACAAAAGAGTGTGAGAAGCGAAATTTCGTTCCTCCGTGATCTCTTTCTGACAGATTCTCGAGGATACGGTGCTACGAAGATTCACGATCCTGAAGACAGGATCTCTCGTTTAATTGCGAATATTTGTTTCAAGGAGTTATTATTCCGGGAAGTTTTGCGAGCCACTCGACTGCTGGAATTTAGTGTAATCAGTAAACGTTTGGGCGGGGCACGATGGGAATTATAAAGTAAAATTTCTCGGGAATTCCTCAGGTTCTGCAGCCTTTCTCCGTTAGAGTGGAACGTCGATTAATGGAAACACTGATCATTCGGCAGATGCACTATAGAGTATTCGGCTGATCAAACTGGTCAAAAGCCACTTCTCCACGATTCTCCGGTTATAATTTTGTAACTACTACATAGAGAGAAGAAGATCTTAACTTTAGAAGAGTATATTAATTAGCAAGTATTTGCAGAAAAGTACGTTTTGTATAAAACAAAAGGTACAGAGTGTATTTGGGATTTGTATTGTATTTTATAACAGAAAATAGTTCCGGGCTCAGTGACGCAGATTCGGTTGAGT
Organism: Frieseomelitta varia; assembly: GCF_011392965.1. Taxonomy (NCBI): domain Eukaryota; kingdom Metazoa; phylum Arthropoda; class Insecta; order Hymenoptera; family Apidae; genus Frieseomelitta; species Frieseomelitta varia. The sequence goes on along the minus strand of NW_025110516.1, from coordinate 95,294 downwards.
TTCCGCGATATCTGGGATTTTAAGTTTTGCAACAATATTTTTAATATTGTAACATGACACACGTGAATTGAAATTTTCCTCCATTCAGAATTTGAGAATGTATCCTCTTAGTATTATCTATTGATTAATCTCTCCCTTTTTTAAATATTCTACCTATTGTACTTAATTACATATGTTGAAGTGAATATTTTCCGGATGTTTGATCATGATGAGAAGCACACGAATGTATAAATATGTCCTTTATATTACGTATCGGAAACGCTTCTCAAATTTCATATCTAGATTTGCAGTCCTCTAAAAAAATGCGAAAACGATAAAAACCAATTTTCAACTCGACTGTAATACCTTGTAGAATTCAGTAAAAACATTATTGGTTATTTTTGGGAGGAACATTGTCCTATAAGAGAGTTAGGTCGAGTTCAGTGAGCGCCAAACGGGAACGTATCGTGACAGGAAGGGAACTGGTCCAACGTGATGTGAATATATGAATTTTTTTATCTCATTTTAATAAAACTACCGCTGCAGCCCAATCTCGTGAACATTATTCACGTTGAATTGTTCTGAACTTTACATCCAGGTTATTCATGACGGATACTCTCGAAAAGCGTTCTAAACTAATAAACGGTAATAAGCACAACTAATCGTATCTTCATTCGATCGTAAATATACCTATAGCTTTTATACTTGTTGCAAAAACTCGATGGAGGTAGCGAAGACATTAGATTTGGCACAGTTCGAATTATTACACTCGTTTCTCATAGATATACTATCAATACTTTCCATATTTTTACATATTTTACTCATTCTACGCAATTATTGCAAGTTTCTCTTAAATTCATATAAAATGACGACTTTCTCAATTGTAAAGTCATTTCTAAGACTCGCGTTGTTGAAAGCATAAAATAACCGGTGATTGTAAAGTCACCAAAATAATGAATATTTCGCGTACAATGTCACAAGATTGTCGAAATGCAAATTCTAACTGTGAAAACCATTCGATCATTGGGAACGATCTTATCAGTATACACATGTATGTACATCGTCGTTTTCGTGCACATTTAAAGCCAGGGAGACCAAAGAAATTCGAAAGCTTAGGCAATTTAATCAAATGCAACGCAAGACAAACGTGACAAACGTGACAGAAAGGGTGGAGAACAAGTCGGAATTGAAAGACGAGATGTTCGTGACGCAATAGACGTTGAATTTCTTCGTCTCCTTCAAGAATTATAAAACAATCTGGGCGCACAAGGAACAGGACAAAGCCGGAGCCTGGCTTCTGTTTCTCGTTCTTCTTTCTCTGTTTCTCTCTCTCTCTCTCTCTCTCTCTCTCTCTCTCTCCCTTTTTTTCTTTTAATTCATTAACTTTTTGTCAAATTACGATGCTGCTTCTGCTAATTGTGACTTCAGCCCTGGAAAATAATGTGTGCACGCGCTTCGCAACGAAAAGCCATTGTAACGTTTTGCCGGGTTGAAGAGCGGAAAGAAGAATAAGGCCGCGTAAAGAACGTCTCTGAAAGAGGCGGGAAGGACGGGCGGAATAGGCGGAGAAAGACAGACAAAAGCGGGATGAGGGAGAAAGGAGAACGGCAACGAGAAAGTGAGGTTAAGTTAATTAATCCAATTAGAAACGCAAGTGTTGAAAATAGTCGCATAGAGATCTTCGCCCGTTTTTCCACCTCTTTCTCTCGTGTCCAGCCCAAGGAAAATATTATCGACCCGAAATAAAAATGCCTGACGAATTAAATTTTCTTTTTTTTTTTTTAACGAATTTTCCGCACTAGAGAGAGGAAAGAGAAATTCCTCACTTTCCAACATCTCACTTTTTCTTCGTATACTTTTGGAGCGATTATATCTTCGCTTTGGCCGTAAAAGCGACAGACCTTGTCATTCAAATATCATTCAGTATGCAATTTATTTAAAAATTTTGCGAAAATGAAAGAACGTTCGATGAACGGAGACGTTAGTTTTGGAGCTTGGAAACATCAAAAACATGGTTCGATATTTTTCGACAGAAGATTGTTATCTAAATGCAAGAGAAAATTAATATTTGCAAGTAACTAGAAGACAATGATCGTGTGATATGACGACGAACAAATCTGAAGCCAAAGGGAGACGAGCGATATCAGCCACAGATCAACAAACATAAACGAATAGGAGCAAGCAAGTAGTCGAGCAGAGAGAGAGAGAGAGAGAGAGCACAGTTGAAAGTAAAAGAAAAAAAAAGACATAGAAAGAAACTAGAAAAAGGGAAAATTAGATGAGGGAAACCTCAATTTTACAAGCAATATTTCTAAAAAATCGTCTTTCTTAATTGTCTTTCAGCGAAAGACGTTGCACGCGTTGATGCGTTTTGAACTGTTGCACTTTCGAGCGGATTGGCGTCGATATGACGGAATGTAAGGCCATCGTTTCGATATTTGTTAGGAACAGCTTATGAAATATTGTAAGTCACCGGCAGCTGCAGATGCAACATTTGCACACGGACGACGACCTGATTCGGAAATGGCCAGTTACGTTCGTCGAATCGCTAGATTTTAACGTTCATCGATCTGTCGCATTAGTTGCCATTTAACGGGCCGCGCGGCTAAACACTCGATACCGCTGGTTAAAATGTCCTTAACCGCGGAACGGCTGTTACCACCGCGGGAAGATGAAAGCCGTAATCAGGCCGGAAGATCGTCGAAACAGGGACTCGGTGAAACGAGTTCCGGCCCGGCTTCGCATCCCCGTGCCGTTTTTCACTTGCCGTGCATTTAATCGAATTTCACGTTCCTCCGGAATTTTGAATTATTACGCGCGCCCGTGGCACACGAAATTCTGTTCTGCCATAATTAATGGCAGTTAACTGTTACGCCGTTAACGACACAAACTACTACTTGGTCATTTGTTTCAATTTTTTGGCGAACGTTGACTGGAATCGGTGATAAAATATTATGTATAACATATTGATCGAGCATTCGTCATAAGTTATTGATTTCTTAGGATATTTCTTAGGAACATTAATGGCGTATTGATTGAAAGTTAGCGAGTTGGATTGAAAAAGAATCGATATTTTCTATTTTACCTAGTTATACCTAACTTGACTTGAGCGGATTTTTCTGCGCTTGTACTTGATGTGATTTTTTTCACTACATGAAACATATCTCTATTTAAGTTTTGTTTCATTAATTACGTCGATAATTGATTAACAATTGTATCAATCATCAAGTCACTGTCGTCATTTACATTTCATCTATCGTTGAGTACAACTGTACTCAATATTACGTCTACTCGCTTTTGTAACACTGACTCTGAATAAATAGCCATTTTATTATAGGAGGCGCACCATAAAGTCACACTGAGATTGAAAGTGATCTTTTTCATCGCACACATCTGTCTCTTTCTACGTGTCACAATGAAATGCTAATAGAAGCACAGTGGAACTCATAAAGTCGCGTACTCTGTGACAAGAAACTCTTAATATTTGACTGAGCCTTGGAAACGATTGATATTGATCGCAATGCGTTCGTACGTTGATGCTTTTCCCCGCTGTCTGTTTTAATATTGCCTGCAGTCTTATTATTCGTACGCGGAACGAAAGACTCTCTTCGGTAAACAACGCCGGGAAAATGCTCTGCTTTGAATGGAATATTTCTGCATTTCTACCGGCGGCCAGCTACTTTTTTCGTTTTTCATTCAGACAGAAATGAACATTTTACATTCGATGTATAAATAAGCTTGTTAAAACTTTTATATTGAATACATTTTTCGATTATATTGGATGAATGGCAGACGAGAGACCGCGCTCCACGTGTAAAAATAAATAAAACTGTAAAAATAAAATATTTTCGTTCGAGGCTTCGTTATCAAGGAAATTAAATTTGAATATTTATAGAGTACACGTGAACTTGGCTAGTTGCCGATTGAATAATGTTGGCAGAACTGAGCAGACTATTACGCAACAAGCAACGATATGTCGAGAACAGTAGAATAACATTTTAATGGTTCCGTGAAAATCGGATTTGAAATTAAAATCATCGACAATCACACGATGTGAATGCGATCAGTCGACAATTGACTATATACACATGTACATTTACACTTGATGAATTTTCTAACTCGACTTTTTCAAAAGCCAGGCCTCAGAAAAGGCCTTTGCTTCTAGAATAATCATTTTGGTTGTTCCATTTTACAGTACATGTGTACTTCACAAAAATTCATAAAACTCAAGTATTTTGGGAACAAGGCCTGAAATAAGTAGAATTTTATTTTTTCTTTTCTTTTAGCTTTCAGATGAATCTCGAACATAGTATTTTCGACGTACCTTTTAGATTCTAGTTCATCGAATTACCTATTCTTAGCACTTAATTATTTTAATTATTTCTACCTGGTTTCTATTTTCCTTCTGAGGATGTCACGGTAATTTCAATTGGAATGATATTACATAATTGGCAATCTCGATTTCTCATTAATAAAACAGCACTTTAATGGCAGAAGTAATTGAACATGGAACATACACATTTCTTCTCAAATAGAACAGACTACCACGGCAAACATTCTAGTATTATTAACATTCTAAAAATGTCAAATGTCAGTCTATAATCTTGTTACGGCATTAATAAGTCAAACTGTAAAATGTTCATTTTTATCGTACATTTATTTTTATCGTAATCTGTTTTTGCGTTTCTTCGATAAATCATATACATAGTTTATATCAATCATCTTAAGTAGTTTATGACCGAGATTCACTTTTCCAATTCTTTTTAATTTTACTTTCTCCAATTCGTTTCCATTCAGTCTACGTTCTTACACCTAGTAATAATTAACAAATTTAACGTGCAACAAATGGACAAAACAGATCATGATAATCCAAATTGAAATTGATAATCGTCGCTCTAACCTTCGAGGAAACAACTTTGAAACTTGTAAAAAAATAATTCTCACCTTTACCATGATTGATGATTCACGATTTCGTTAAAAACCAATTCTCACTCTTGCTATATTGAGAGTTTGAACAATGTTGCTGAGAAATAATTCTCACTTTTGCCGTATTGAGAATTCCACGATTCCACCAAGAAATAATTCCTCACCCTCGCTATTTTCTGAATTTTCAAACTTGCCAGGAAATAATTCTCACATTTGCCGTTTTGAGGATTCGCGATTTCACTGGAAAGTAATTCAGTTTGCCGTGTGTGAACACGAGAACGTTGCTCTTGAAGAAACAGGACAGACCTCTTTCACGCGAACAGATTTATCCCGGGTTGCAAGTTTGAACAGAATTTTCTCGCGGCCCAACCTCTTTATTACTGTACGAACAAGCGACGGCATCAGTATTCGATCTGCCATTCAGGTCACATGTAAATAGGGCTGCGAGATTGAAACCGAATATCTCCGAATTTTTTCGCGACGCACTTGCACCGTTACGTGGATAATAAATTCAACCCGCGGTAGCCAAGATATTCTGCGCTTCTTTATACCACCGGATCCCCTCACCCGCCGTCCTTTTGTTTAAACCGCAATTTTGTTCCGGCATAACTCTCGTTTCCTGACACACATCCGACGGATTACTACGTAACATAATAGTTTCTTAACGATTTCTTGTTCATTGAACTTTACTTTTCATTTCGTCTCTCTCGTGTGGAGATCTTCGGCTCTCCTCTGGCAAACTTTCCAAATAAATCACGGTGGTGGAAGTTTCGGGACGATTTGTCCTGAAGTTCAAATAAATTTAAATGCGACGAAATTGTTAAAGATTTTGAACACGGTGACAGTTTCGGGAAAGTCGTTCCTAACCCGGAAGGAGGAAATTGGGATTCGTCTTCTTGGTTCCAACGTTTTCGAGAAAATTGACAATTCTGGGCCAGTTGCGAATGTTTCCCCTATTATGTAGAATATATTCTATCATTATAGAATATATAGAGTATGTTTGGAAATTTTTCGATAATGATAATTTTCACGGATGATATGTCGCCTTAAATCGTTAGTTCTCCTCGCAGCGTTCATTTGAGGTGTAAGCAGATTGTTTGATCTTTATGAATTTTGAATCAATCGTGTCTTTCAAGAGAATTCAAGAATAAATTTTTGAAACTTTAAAATATTCACCTGAAATTATTAAGATATATGAATGTTCTTTGAAGAGTATTATACTGTGAAATTATCAATTCATATTGTAACGATAAAATGAAATTTCTGCTGTTAGTGTAGAATTCACGTGATATCGTTTTGATTCAGATCCAATTATATTTAATATTTCGGTAAAGTAATTCGAACAAAGTAATTCGAGAAAAAGGCTTAGTAATTCGAACAAAGTAATTCGAGAAAAAGGCTTATTAAAAATGCTTAAAAAAAATTAATTTCTCTACTAATTTCACGTATCATCTGACTTGATATTTCCATTTCGTCTGCATATTGCTTCGCCATTATATTTCATCGAAGAAAATATCAAACAACTGGTTTACGAGAATTATCATTTTCTAAATTGTGAATAGGTCAATACTCGTAAACTGATTGAAAAATAATCCTTATCCCCTGTAGAGGAATATGTGAAAGAAATTCAGCGAATTAAAATCGTGTTCAAAGTCGTTCTTAAAGCTCGTGTTTTCAAACACACCGTCCCAGAATTTTGAAAATTATCGAAGAAAGTCGGATTTGCCTCGAGAAACGGGCACGTAATATTGCAGAAAGCACTGCGCTACGTGCTCTCCACGCCCTTTCATTCGTTACAAAGTGGACGTGAATTTTCATGGAAACGCTTGTTCAACGCTTGCTAAACTCCACCTAATCTGGACTTAACTGGGAACCCTCGGATATTTCTTGCCGAAAATGGCATTCTCCTGAAGGCAAAACACGTGTCTTACATGGGACAGTATAATAGAGGCTAAAGGAAAGGCTTGCTCCCTTCATATTACAAACGCGAGTGAGATTGATTGACCTTCGGCTTTCTTGTGCCTCCGTTGCCGGAACAAATTCTCCGTCGATAATTTGAACAAATTCCTCTATTAATAATTGAAATGAATTTCAAATATATTATTCAATGCTCAATGAATAAATTGTGCCCAAGATTTCAAACAGATTCTTTATAATTAGTAAAGTAACGAGCTCTTTTGCGGTCGATAATTTATTAATCGATATTCACGCACTTACGGGGAAATTTTAACGTTCAGAAATCGATGCACAGAATACAAATGTATATAAAATATGTTAAAAATGGAATATTTACTGTAATATTTAATTGATGAAATAATTTTCTATTTTGACTCTACTTTCTAATTTTCTTTTTTAACTCTGTTTACACAAGATATGTGTTATTATTTAAATATGTACATTATTCAAAAATATATGTATATACATATTTTAATGATAATTTAATTATTAAAATATATATAAGTCAGTTAACATTAAATTAGGACCGCAGCCAATAAACGCGTTGTATACCCACATATATGTAGACACTTCTCAGCTAGAGCTTCCGAGTAATATCTTATTCTCATAAATTCTCGCCCAGCTATCGATTTCAGTGTTCAGATCCTACCGTCCCCACGTTCTTTGGCCCCTCGTTCGCCACTTGATGGTCCACCAGCAAGGCCAGAACGAAACGCACACCCTCTCCATTTCTCTTGCTTCCTTCTCCCCTTATTACCATTCTCCTTTGTAATTCTTTCAAACGTCAAAGTGGTAACCTCAATTCGTTAGGAACGTGTAACCAAACGGCTGTAAGTGTATTTCATTCGCGCGAGTTTTACGGTGCTGCCTTCACGTTCATCTTCTTCAACTACGTATTCTCTTTCTTATTTTTTTTTTTTTTTCATTTTTCTTATTTTCTTACTTTTAATATACAACAGTTCGACAGTAGCGAAAAGTGGTAACGGGTGAAGTCGATCACTTCTGGGAATGTTGGTACGAAATATAGATAGTAAGTTCACAACGGGACTAGTTCGCGGCGTTCTGTTTCAGTGTGAACGGCCCTTTTATAAGCCGTATAAACATTTTTATAGATATCTTCGTTTTCACTTGGAAAATCACCGATAGTAAATAGAACCATAGTAAATAGAAACGGCCGAAAGCGACACTGAATCGAAATGATACGAAATCCCGATAGCCGAGCAGTGAAATAATTCTTTCCATTGTTCTCCATCACGACTTCGGCGAGGGTTTCGATACAAAAAGAATAAAAGAAGGGAGGGGAGGAAGAAAGAAAGAAAGAAAAAAAGGGCTGAACGAGAAACGCAACAGTTATTACCATCGTTACAGAGTCAGCGCGTTCACGGTTTAAACGGTTGTTGGCCATTTAACGGATCCGTCACGTTTTCACCGTTCGTACAATATAACCGGGGGGGTAGTTACACATTACGACCTTCTCGGCACAGCTGAAGAAAGACCCTTTTGTTTGATGTGTCTTCATTCCACGCTGTAATACATTTCGCCAGGAGTTCCACCCCAGTGCAAGAAAATTCAACCTTTTGAATCGACGGCGGTCCGCAGCGACAAAACGACTGCCTTTATTCGCGAACGTTCGGCGATTGTTCGAAATAAGAACGAAGATCCCGGCGCGAACTTCCAGCCAGCGCGTGAATATTGTCCGTGCAAAGTGGTTCATCAGCCGTTGATCTAACTGATTAATCATTTCCTCGACGTAGAAACGACGTAGAAGGCGTGAGTGACGCTGAAGTATTCTGACAATTTGGAGAGAAATGATAAAATTTTCCAATCAATTACAAGAATCTGAATTGTCGGTACAAATTCTCGTCGTCAAACTAATTCCAATAATTTGAGAAACAGTCTGACTTCTAATTCTCAAACGATTATTTAAAGTGATATAATCGTTTATTAGCAAATTTTCGCTGTCAAACGGCAAATTAATTCTAACAATTTGAAGAATGGTCTGATTAGTGGTTTTTAAATTCAATATCTATTTTCTACGTATGATATTTTATTCCGTAATTTCAAAGTATGACATAATCACATTGTTATGGCTATTGTTAGCAAGAATTTTGATGAAGAAGATAATGTAGTACATTTACATAAATGTAATCAATCATGTGATTTTTTTTTTCTATATTTTGATGTTTTAAAAAAGAATTAAATACACGTGTTTCCTGAGTACTCCAAAAATGTACTCTCCTAATAATAATAATCCAAAAATGTACTCTTTTAATATTACTCTCTGTCTGAATATATATGTATATATATATATATATATATATATATATATATAAAAAACTAATTTAACGAGAAATTATATTATTTTGACTATTCAGGAACGTCAGCGTTCGAACGACAGAAAGAAAAAAAGAGAAAGAGGAAAAAAGTGACAAACGAATCGGGGCGATGGCAATATAAGTAACGGCAATATTCCACAAACCGGGCGTGAAACAGTGCATTTCAATACGACTGAAAAATTTCAAGCTGGTTGCGTGGCCGGTCGAACAGAGCAAACCGTCGCGGATTAAACGAAGACGACAAAAAAAAAAAAAAAAAAAAAAAAAAAAAAAAAAAAAAAAAAAGAAGAAAAAATAAAATAACGCCGTCAGAGCGGAGCGTAATAAACGAATAACAGATGTCTCCTATCGCGTCCCCTCGCGTTCCACGCCCCTGATCATTTCCATTGCGAACGTTGTACTTATTACGCCGGCCGTCTAATGAAATTCTTCTCACTTGTCATTCTTGTATTAACATTTCCCCAACGAAAAACCCGGCGCCGTAGCTCGATTTCATTAAAACGACAGCAGCGCTTTCGCCTTCTAATATGACGAACAAAACGGAACACAAGACGGAAGAAAAGATGCAAAGAACGAAGTGAAAAGAGAAGAAAAGGGGAAAGAAACGATGGAATGGCGAGAAGCGAAGGGAAGAAGAAAAAATGGAAATGTCCTGCGCAGTGGTGAAAATACGTTTGATTATCGCGCGGCCACGTGTTACGCTTCGTTTGCACGAACATTATCAGTATTTGAATTTTTCTCTAAAAAGGACGTGACCGCTCCCGGCTCCCGATTAAGAGGGAATTGAATTGTTTATTGATAAATTTGGTATTCAAATCGGTAAAGTTGAGAAGTGTGCAAACAGAAATCTATACTGCAATCGTAATCGTAATTTTGCAGAGAAATCAAAGTATTAGTCAGTTCCATGGATTTGATAAAAATTCACATGTAAATTCACTATACTAAAAAATTATCTCAAGCTAATTAAGAAGAAAAATGGTCAGACAATTATGTAAATATAAATGTGTCACAACTCAAACGAGTTTTTCCATGGAAAGCAAGGAACTGTTTAAAAGTTTGCAACAACGTTACTCAATAAATTCCTAATACTGACAAAAGTGAAAGCAAAATGGGCAGATATACGTATCTCACGTGTATAATTTTCGTGCTTTTCTCGAAATTCTCCATTGACGATTTTAACATTCTTCTTATTCTGAACATTCTGTAATAAACAAAATTAATTTACGTGTGTAATTCTCACATGTGTAGAAAATGTTACATGTGTAATAATATTTCAATTAAATTATATTATTTATATACATATATAATATAATTATATACACATGTATACGCGAGATACGTATGTTTTAAAGGAAGAAAATAAAATCATTCAAAACACGTTTCTTTTTCTGCCGTTAATAAATTCACTCCGAAAAATATCAATAATTCTCTCAACGAAGGAAACATTTCATACGCCGCTAGAAAGAATTGGTAATTTTTAATACTTCGGGACGGAAATCTTTTCCAATAAATGTCTACGATTATACGGAATAATAACAGTAGAGCGTAATCGTAACGCCAGAATGGAGATGTAGCCGGATGCTAGACAGGCCTGAAACGATCGTTCGTTCACTATTCAGCTATTTGCTTTGCTGGTTACAACCGATTTCACGGCGTCATGGCAGCGGAGGATTTTTGAAACTATTGATGTATATAGCCGATGGTATCGTGCGCGTATCGTAAAAGTCGAGACGATTGTTCACGAGCACGGAGCTTCGCTCGCTCGACAATCACACGATCAACTTTATTTTCGACAGTAAATTTCACGAATTGGAAACAGATTGAATAGCCTCGATACATCGATCATCTGTCTGTGTGACACGAAAAAGGAACAAAAGTTTAGGATTTCGAAAATAGTTCTCTTTTTATTTTGAAAGTATTTCGGCCATTGCAATTTGAGCGATTATTATTGAGTAAATTGGATTGCGGTATTTTTAAGCATTTTAAAATTGTTGTGAATATAAGTATAAATTTCTCTCCTTTTTTTCATAATAATAAGTAGAAGTTTGTTTGAAAAGGCGATGATTGACGGGTCTAATAATATCCATTGTTGTTTAAATAAAATTACGGTAATTTGTACATCAAATTCCGGCGTAAGGAATGAAAGAAAGTACAATTGAAGCGTTTTACACGTGGAACGTTATTTCCAAAATAATCTGGCAATCATTTTGACGTGAATTCAAGTTAAACTCCACGCGTGATTTTCCGACAATTGTAGTTTCCAACAAAAACAATATTTAAACAATGTTTAAATATTTCAACCGTTTCAAAAGTTTAATTGCGTGTAGCTGCCACGTTGAAATCCAAAAAAAAAAAAAAAAAAAAAAAAAAAAAAATGAAGAAATTTGTTTCGCGTAATGTGTTTTCAGCGTCATGTGATTAAAAAACAATAAATACCAACTAATAAATTCTCTTTCAACGAAAACACGCGGTAGCTGCAAAAATTATCCGCACGCTTCATTTTTCTCTTTTTATTAGGTTTTACATTTCGTTGCAGTTATGTAAAAGCGCTATCGAACAATATGGAATTTAATTGTCCGAACCTAATTAAGTATTCAAGTACACGTAAACGATGCAATGAACATAACAATTTTCAAATGTTAAGAACTGAAAAGTAAAATAATCCTTTCGTTCTGATGAATTATTATTAGGACAAACACAGGACTTTTAACGATTACAAAACTTTCAGGCTCTTAAAATAGTAATTTATTTAAAAGTTGTCCCACAAAAACAAAGAAACGAAAAGAAAGGAAGAAAAAGGGGAAAAGTGTGCAAAATGCTCGTACGGTGGAAAAGAAAGTAAGATATATGGAAAAACACAACAGATTTAACGCTATACTCTGTTTACTGATTGGACAAAAACAACGTGGGAAGAATGTTATTGACAATCCTGCGGTTATATAAACCGGAACATAACGAATCTGGTTGGACGGTAAAAAAACGCAGACAGTAAATCAAACACTGTACCGATATTTTATTGGGAATTTATGATGTTTGGATCGCGGATTACTATTCCCAGGAAACAGTTGTTTTCCATTTCTAATGCAACATTCGTGCTGATGGTAATGAAAAAATGTTGCACAATCTGATAAGTCGTGATCTAGTGCCGACAATTTGTTTGCTGCACGGTGTATATTTCTTTATTTCTCGCTTGTTTGATTTTTCACCAAGGCACGTATCGTACGATTTAAAAAAAAAAAACAAAAAATATACGTATATATAATACATATGTAGTTTCACATTAGAACGATTCATTTTTTCTTTTTTTTTTTTTTTTTCAACGAATATT
>NW_025110516.1:71556-82585 GCF_011392965.1 Frieseomelitta varia | reverse complement strand
TTTTTTTTCAACGAATATTCTGCTCATCGATGATATAAAATTCAATTTTCATACACTCTCGTTATTGAAGTTCTCGCGATGAAATTAATTAATTTGCCAAACGAAACGTCAAATTTTCCGCAGAAATTGTTTTGCCTTTAGGAATGATAACAAATGTGGAAAACAAACGAAATTCCGGCAGCGTGAAAATGCGTGCGATACGTCTGAAATTCGTAAAATTGGCGCATCCGTGCAATCCATTCGTCGCTGTACGTCCCTCGTAGTCTTCAATATTAATGAAAAAAAAAAAAAAGTAATTCAGGAAGTAACGCGAAATATACTGTCCCTGGACACGGCTCGAGCAATAGCGTGGACCACGCCCTTTCAAACGCTTTTTGTTTCACCCCGATATCTCTAACGGTTCCGGAGATATGATACTTTGAAATATCGTCGGAAACCCGTGGTGGAAGCGTCGGATTTCCGAATGTATCGTGACCTACTTTTTTTCCTGGAAGTGCGTACGTCGCGAGTAGTAATAGTAAAAAGTCACTGACTCGGCAGTTCGTCACTGACCAGCGAACAGCTGCCAGCCTTGGGATAGGTCAGGGAGCCCGTGCGAGAGAGAGAGAGAGAGAGAGAGAGAGAGAGAGAGGGCCGAGCGTGCGAGCGAGACACCAGAGTAAAAAACAGCGAAAATTATGGTCCCATTCGAACGACGATATCTCGTTATCGGATAGTCGTAACGACGTGAAACGAAAACGACTCGAAAGAGGAAGCTTTCGCGCTTCCAACGAAGCTACGCTTAATTATCTGTGACGATTTCTCGAGGAGTTGCAGAAGGAGAAAGTTCCAATAGCTTCAATTCCATTTCGGAAGCAACTACATTGAATTTGGAGTTCCATGGTGGTTGGAAATTGTTTGCAAGTGTATTTGCTCGTTGATATTTGAGAAAAGGAAAGACAGTGGTGTCTATAGAGAGCAATGTCTGTATTTTTAAATTTGGCAGGAAACTAGAGGTCTTTATTATTTATTTGACAATACGCGTGACTGTGTTGTGTTTGATGTTGACAGCGATTGAAACATATCCTCATACGTATTTAAATGAACGTAAATTACATGAAAGAGTCCGCGTCTTTAATTTGGTTTTTTCGAATTTCTATTCGAAGTTATTTATGTTGTTACTGGCTGGGCAAACTTTACGAGTGGAATATTTGAAAAACATAAAGATATTATTACGCTCAAAAAAAGGAAATTCGCAAGTCGAAGGAAATTTAATTCTTCACGGCATTCTTCTTCTTTTTAAATTTGATTTAGAATTACCGAATTAATCTTGTTCTTGATAGATAATCGGAAAATGTTTGAAAGTACATCGGAATGGAATTCATAGTTCAAATTTTCGAGAATTATTGACGCAGGAGTACGCAATAACGAGGTTGTGTAACGATTTTAACAATATGATTAGTGCAGCTCGTGAATGTTAACATATACACATAATGTACACATTACATAACAATCGATTTGTTAATGTTCAATATTGTTTTAATAATTAGTTACTGGAGCTAGATCGAAACGATTCGCCGACGATAAATAGTTGACTAGCTTAAATTCGTAATTTAATGTACTATATATATGTTTAATAATAATGTACGTTAATAATAATACAAGTTCAAACATCCCACGTGATTCATCTACGATGAAACGAACGAAAATATTCATCGTTAATTCCTTGTCGCTCGTTAATTGATTAATTGAAACTTTCACCGAAATTCCAGCCTCTTCGACCTATCATTATCAAACTATAGGAAATTCCTTTCAACATTCGATATATTCTGGAAAAATTTTCGCCTATCGAAACGAAAACGTTTAAACGCGGATGGAAAACAGTGGAACTTAACATGTAGAAAAAAAATTCGTAAAGTGGTGGCGGGAATCAAACACCAGAGAAAAAGAAAAAATAATCAAAGAAAAAGGGCAAAATGTTGGGAGGAAGGGAGGAGAACCGAAGAAACGTATGGAAATCGTTGATCAAAGGAACCGTTGGTTTCCCGCTAACAACCGGCTCGTGATTTCAAAAAAAAAAAAAAAAAGAAAAAAATAGCAAACAAAAAACCTGTGACTTTAATAAACACTTGCAAACGATGTTCCGAAACCTCGAGTAATCTATAGTAAAAAAAAAAAGAGAGAAAGAGAGGGTAGGAGAAAGTCGAAAGTCCTTCCCTCGGCCGCGTGGTGGAAAAGAGAAACAAACTTAGGAGTCCAAACTGTGGCCGGCAGCGCAAATTACGAACACTCAAATTGCACGTCGGGACTTCAGCCGGGCGAACGATGGTATTTCTGAAACGATGAACAGAGAAAAGGTGGCTTGGCGCGAAAGAACGTCGTCGGGGTAGAGGGTAGAGGGAGGGGGTGGCTGTGTCGGCGCGTACGCGTCGCTCTTTGAGCAACTTCAAAAGCACGTGTGAGTTTTATTAAAAGAAAAAGGGAAAAAAGGAAAAGAACGGAAAAGGAAGAAAAAGAAGAAAAGGGGAAAAAAGAAAATTGAAAATGGAGGAAAGGAAAGGAAAGGAAGGGAAGGGAAGGGAAGAGAAGGGAAGGGAAGGGAAAGGAAAGGAAAGCGGAAAGAGGAAAACACAGGGAAGAAAGGCGAAACGAAACGGATGAAGAGAAAGAAGAAGAAGAAGAAGTATCGCGGGAAGAAAGGAAAGGGACAGAGAGTGAAAAGAGACGTGCGTGCGTGGGTGTCGAGGGTGTGTGTGTGTGTGTGTGTGTGTGTGTGTGTGTGTGTGTGTGTATAGGGTGGTGACGGTTGGGAAAAAAGCCGTGAACGAGCGTACGCTAGCTGCGCCTCGTGTCACGATACAAGCGCGAGAGCCAAGGGGTTGCCGCTTTGACTTTGACGTGCAATTAAAAGTGCATTTTCCGCTCAGCAGACATTTCGCGGTATTCGAAGTACCGTTGGAAAACGTTTGCCCGAATGGCCACCGACCGTGCACCGACCTGCTGAAGTCTTCAGCCCCGTGAAAAATTTTCAGACGCGGCGTTCGACGCGGCGCACACCTGTCGCGAGACTTTACAGGCTCCATGGCGCGAGAGCGTGCACCCTGCACCTCTGCCTGCGCTCACCAACGGGGAAAAAGAGTTGTCGGGAACTCTGACGTAGGACGTAGCCACGTAGAGAAAGGAAGAGGATGTAGCAGAGGAAGAAACGAGACGAAAAGGGAGAGTGAAGGAGAGAGTGAGAGAGTGTGTGTGTGTGTGAGAGAGAAAGAGAGAGAGAGAGAGAAGAGAGTGGAAACGAGGAGGCGGAGAGATTGGCAGCAAAGGAAGAGGTGAAAAGAGCGTCGACGAGGAGGAAGAGGAGGAGGTGGCGGTTAGAGTCGGAGGTAGGACGAAGAAACGCACTTGCCTTTGATATTTATTCTCGCGCGCGTGGCTGGCCTAAATAAGCACCTTTCCGCGGGGAAACGCTCTCTCGCGCAAAGCACGAAAACCGACGGTGGGAAGGATTTTTATTTTGCACCGCGTCTTTTTTCCCCTCCTCTCCTTCGTCCCCCGCTCCCTTTGCCGACCCTTTTCCTTTTTCTTCGTCGTTCTTTATCTACTTTTGCCTCTCTCCTTCCCCCTCTTTGCATCTTCTCTCTCTGTCTCTCTCTCTCTCTCTCTCTCTCTCTCTCTCTCTCTCTCTCTACGCTTTCGTTCCAAAGTGTAGAAAACAAATTCGGTGCGTCCACGGTTCATTCGCGGCCCGGGAACGCCGCAACTTGTTTAGCATTGCACCTTTACGCGTCCCAGAATTTTTCCAACCGCGCGCCCTCGCCCTCTCTCTCTCAACCCCGTAATCGTAATGGTTTCGTCTCAAACGACCACCAATTCCTTACGAATTTCCGATAATGATCGCTTGAACGGAAAGCTCTGTTGTCTTTGCTTCTGATAGGTTTACAACCCATCGCCGAGCGTTTCTGCGGCGCCTTCTCGCCAGACAAGTCGACGTCGAAACGTACGCCTCAGCGACGCTACGGCGATTAAGACTTCCGACGGTTCTTAACGGTTTCCTTGATTTTTCCCTCTCAACTTCTATTCCCCGCCCGATATCGCGTTCCGAGCTGAACATCGGAATTGTGTAAAGTTATTACTGTTCGAAGTTAGGTTCAGCCATCCGCCGAAGCGGAGATAAAACTTTCACCGGCGCGCCAGGATGATTTCATTTTCACAAGGCATTTTAGCAAGAAGTTCGGGTATTAATCTACTTTCTATGAGTTTCCATGAGTTCCTTAGGAATTCAATGGATTTTTAGTATATCGGATTAGCGCGGCGTAATTGTGCTCTTTATATTCGACTTGGTGAACTTCGTTTCGTGGATAACGGTTGGAAAATTACACAGACGACTTTTGCAGATTTTAAGAACAATCAGGGATGTAGCCTTTCTTAAAAATATGTCGCGACGAGTGCAAATAAGTATTCTGAGATATCAGATTTCTTCGTTAGTAAGAATGCCTATTTTATACATCATCGAAAATTGTACGCGACATATAATTGACAAATACGCGCTGCAACGTGTGAAACAGAGGCGAAAGATAAAACTTGTCAATGAATACGAAAGCACGGCCACATTATGGGGAAAGTAGACGAGTGGTGTTTCGTTTAGAGAGGCAAAGAAACAAAAGCGGGAAACGGCGAGATAGGATGTATGCATGCATGAAAATGTTCGCGAAATAAATCGAGGTCGGTCGAAACGGTGCAGATAAGTTTCATAGAGTTCGGCGATTTAAAACACCAATTTCAAGCATGGAAAGTCGAAAAAAAAGGAAGAAAGAAAAATGGTTATCGCACGGAATATCGACGAATTGGTTTTCAGTCATTGGCTTTCAATGCTGAATTCATTCAAGATACGCTTTGATCGATCAACGACTTTCGTATGAAAGCCCTTTGGTATGCTTTTTTTCCCCCCCTCCCCCCCCCTCTATGAAGTGGTTTAAATGACAATTAATAGTCTACCTTTTCAAACTGCCACAAACGGCTCGAGTTACGTCCTGTCAAAATAACCATCTCGCTAATTACCAATTTACTCGAAAGCCTCGCCCCTGATGACTGAGAAAGCTGTTGTTAACAAAAGAAAAATTCGATTCAACGCAGTGTTTTTGTTTCGCGGTAATTCACTGCGACAAATTTAAACGTACGTTGTTTTTTAGTTCAACAATTGGCGAATACTGGAATTATTTACTGAATAAATAGCTCATTAAATGAACGAATTTATAAAGTAAAGCAACATTACAACTCTGAATTCACAACTCGTTCCATTTCTTTGTCTATCGTAGCGCTTTGTAGCACTGTTCCTTAGTTTTTCTTAGATTTTTTTTCACGTACTGAACACGTACTATGTTTTGGCAATTGTTTACTAAATGTTTAAGCGTATCTTCTGCAAATACGAATAAACGGAACCGTTTGAATACAGAATCAATGGAGACACTGTCTCCATCCTTTGATACAGTCAGAATTGTCGTTTAGCGGACGAACGCGCAGAGAGGGAATGTATCGTTTTCTAACGAGACCGAGAACACAGGACGTGTTGGTTTCATTCGTATTCCGCACGTTTGATTTGCCTGGAGTATGGACCGCAATTTTCCAACGACGCGGCCATGCGCGTTCGTGTCCGACGCTACTTATGAGACCAATCAGTGACCCACATCGGAGAGGATCGAAGTATAAATTGCCCACTACTTCGAATTACAGTCGAAGTCTATAAACCCATGAGACTTCGCTAACGAGAACTCGCAGTGCGGCACCATTCGAGTGATTTAATAAGTAACAATGTTTAAATTTCATCGTCGTAAATGTTTCGTCGAGCGTGCAACGAAACGGATACGTCGTGAAGAATTTTCACGATTTTCAATGTGAAACATTTAGCAAATTGTGCGCTCTTTATGAAAATGTGAATATTTCTGTGAACAGTGTATTCTTTCGAAGTTTACTGCTGTTGATTCAATCTAGGATAGGAATTATTTCGTATATAACGTATGGAGGTAATAAATTTACTATTAATTCGTATCAAACGCAGCGACGAGTTTTCCTGAAACGTGATTTTTCTTCGATTTCGTTATTTCTAGAAACGCAGACACGTTTGCGCGTGAACTCGGATGTCACATTGACAGACACGAAAATAAAATATTCAGTATCAGTCTCGAGAGATGTCCGTAGAATCTTAACGACGTGGCTGAGCGAGACAATAATTGGGTTTGGCTCCAGCTTCTTAACTATTTTTGTTAGAGAGCATGCGGATATTTATACATATGTTCGTCTTATTATATTCTTAGGATGATGAACTTACACGACGTTCAAAATTTACGTGTCATACGAGCATCGTTTTAAATACCTTCTCCTAACTAATACTAGTTTTCGTGTCAGCTTAGTCGTCAGTGAATTTAAAATCATCCTTTTCAAATTTTTGAAATCATATTCTTTTGTCAAATTTTCCTTCCTGTTGATGAATGAAAGGGCGGCTCGAAAACATCCTTCCTGTTAAAAAAATGTTTAATACTTGATATATTTATCTTGTAATATCATCAATTGAGAACAATTTCATTCTTGTTACTTCGTTACCAAGTTATCGTCAATATTAATAAATATCTAACTGCCGCTTTTCACTTTGCCACTATTCAGTGACTGAATTTTGCCATGAATTTTTGCGTTTCCCGATATTTTATCAACTTGCAGAGAAGAATGACTTACCACGCGCAGAAGAAACGAAATTCTGATACTCGAAATGACATTTACGCGAATACAAAGGGTCGTAAAGTCGCGACGGCACACTGCGGCGTGGAAATTTCGACGCGCTAATTTGAATTAATAAACAGCGGGGAAATGGAGTTTCTTTTTTTTCCTCTGCGGTAACGCGAATCTGGGAAAGAGACAGCCTTCGTTCGGGCTTCTTTCGAGAGGACGATAAACCTTATTTCGGAAACAACGTAGAAAAAGTTCGGATGGTAACTTTCTAACGAGGTTACGTGAGTTTTGACGCCTGCGTTCGACCCGAGGACGACGAAACGCCTCCCCCCGGAGCGGGAAAGGTGCCGAAATTTGAATAACAGCGTTTACGGAACTCCTTCGACGGTGTAAAGGCACCTTGGAGAGCAATGGATATTTGTGGTAACAGATACATTATACTTTCACGCAGTCCTCAGAAACTTTTCGAGATATTTCTGGCTTCCCTTCGTTCTTTCCACATCCCCTGCTTCGCCCTTCTTTTCGTCCTTCCGCACGGTTCCATCTTCGAAGCTACTGTTCGACGCTACTTTCGCGATAGCTCTCGTTCGGGTCGGGAGCGTCTATCGATTTTGAAGAACCGCGAGACTCTTCAACAGCGAGATTACATGCGATTATTTCGTTAGGCGACTGTTTTGCGCCAGTGGGAATGTAGCTTCAGGTAAAATCGATCGAAAATGAAATTGTTCCGCGATAACTGGCGAGAACAGTTAGTTAAATTATTAACTGGACGGTTAATCGGGTAATTAACTGACTGTAATCAATATATTACTATGCTGCAAAACTCGGAAACTCTCGACAAAGCGATAACAATATCTGTTGAAACAATATTATCGATTTCTAATTTTCTTCACTCTTGGAAACGAGAATTCTTGCCTTTAAATAATCGAAACGTGAAAATTTAACAGTTTTGAGGAAATATGAAAATTTGTAATTGGAGTAATAGCACAGATTCGTTCAACCCAGATTAGTGATTCTATGGAAATCGATAAAATACACGTGTCCAAAATGGAATGATTCCATCCACGTAAAGCAGAGGATAAGAAAAATCGTAGTCACAAGGCGAACAGAAGGGAACATGGCAAGAAAGTTTTGATTTATTGGTAAAATTACTATTCTTCGGGCATTCGTCTGTACGTTGCACCCGTAGTGTATTCCCTTGCGCTGCTAAGATGCTCGGCGTCATCCCTTAGCGCGCTTCGTCCAGCTATTCCCACTATATACGCAGAATGAAAAAGAGGGGGAAAAAATCCTAATGCCGATAGAATAAGAGATAAAAAAAAAGAGAGAAAATGGATTCTTTTAACTCTGTATCTAGTACAACGCCTTTAAGCTGCTTTCTTGTTACACTAATTAGTTACAATCTACCAAAAATTTTACTATGTCGTTTTCCTTGAGTTTTCATTCAACCGTATAATGATATCGGCGAGTCAGGAAAGTTTGACGGTTCTCAGTCAAATTAACGGCGACGAGGAAGGCGTGCAAATTAATTTTTGCAATCTGTATAAGAATTTGATAGAATTGATGAACACGTTGCTGAATAGGAAAGTGTTAAAAGCAATCTAAACGCGAAACGAAAGCGAAAAAAGAGTAATTTACCGTGGAAATACGTTCCTGCGCGCCGGGCATTTCGTATGAAAAATATTTTTCTGTTTATATGCATAGAGATGCATGTATTAAAATTGGTAATGATATTAAAATTCCTACTAGGAAAATTTTCCAGCGACGACAGTTCATTGTACTGAAAGATGAATTTGTGCATGACAGAATTTAATAACCCACCTTTGTTTCAGGGAAATGCGAAAAAATGCGAAATTTGTTGCTTGGCTGCTAACTTTTTTTCAAAAGAAAAAAAAATGAAAAAAAAAATACAAATTCGACAATGTGCGGTACTAAATGAAAAATAACACGAAAATATGAGGACGTAGGCGTAAAAAACTGGTAGAGCGTCAAACGTTTGTACCTCTGATATGTATCGTACAATATTGTACGTGTATTACACTTTCAATTCTATGTACATATTTTATCGCGAAATGTTCTGTTGAAACGAAACGCTTGCCAACAGTCTACCGAAATATAGGATTTTCCAAATATTTGTTACATCTGCTTGTTAGGTCGTAAAAGGACGACGATGCAAATTATAAAGGAATTCTTCTGTCTCAAAAGAAAGTAAATGAAGAAATCATGCGTGCATCGTTTATTTTAATCGGAAATCACAGTGTTCGCATGTTTCTACGAGATGTTATTTTGATAGTTTACGCGTATAATTACCACCTTCTCTCTCTCTCGTACGTCCACGGTAATTTGCTAATTTTCGAGTTAATTGAAGCTTAATTCGCGAACCTATAATTCACGGTAAAGCGTTCAGTATTTTTATTAAACATTATTACCAGCTTACTATCTTTGTAATCGCCGCTAATTAGGAAGTTCATAAGCTTCTCAGTGCTTAATTAATGAATTTCTGATACGCGCAGCTCGTGCGATGTCACTAATGGAAATTATTGTTAAGAATATTGTTGGCGTACGATTGTGTATTTCCTTTGTCGTTGTCGACAACTGGTTAAGGATCCAAAGATCTTATACTCCGTAATTAAAAATTTTCCAAAATTTTATCATCTTTCTCAAGAGGAGATATGCATGAAATTATTAGCGAAAAGTTTAATTAAATTAAATTTAATTGTACAACTAGTTTTTAATCTATCGAAAGATACGATTTGCTTTAGGTTGAACAAGGAAACTATATATATATATATATATATCGAAGATTCGATGGAGCAACTTCGTCGAGTTAATTAAAATAAGATTTAAAAGAATGTCGTAATTCCATAAAGTATAAATGAAGATTTAACGTTGTCGTCGTAAATAATCGCGTTTCCACCATGACGAAACAAAATTTTTTAAATAACATTCTTACTTATCTAATTATTTGTCGTGATCTTGGAAATATTTCTCATTTTCTTATCAACATTTATTCGCATAGAACGAGATCATACTCATATTGTCAAAATTTCTAAAGAAGCGATATTAAATGTCCAAAGATTTGTGTTATCAAGTCCAAAATATGTATATAATTATTTTCATCGATAACATTGATTTTTAAATTTTGTGAATCTCGTTCTCAAAAATTATTTCATACCATTCTCGAACCCGAAAGTTTCACGCCATCATTTTTATACTGTCCTTTACAGTTCCAATAAATCACGACTCGCTTGAATTTTTGACATTTTCGAAAACTAAAGCGGTGCATTCAATTTTTCATTTTTTTTTCTTTCCTTCTTTTTTGTTTTTGCGTCTGATCCTGCTCCCTGTCAATGATGTGATCCCGACCAAAAATATCCCTGCCAATTTTTCGCAACCAGAAAGAGAAGGTACACGGTTATCGATACACTGTTTGTAAAAATAGCGTGTATCAAACATTTCGAGGAAACGTGTTTCGTTCGAAATCACCTCGATTGAAACAATCCTGCCAGGAATATCCTGCGAAATAAAATATGGATTAACCATCGGAATCGTAGAGCATACAATCGGATTTAGGTCGGAAAAGTATCTCGTATGAGCGTAATTCTTATTTTCTAAAATCACGCGACGCGGCGTCCTACATCTAATGCGCTTAAAATGACACTTTATGTTGCGCATGAAGGATAAAATAGAACAACATTAAACTACCGAAGCGATAGCGAACACGAGTTTTGCATTGAATATTTAACAATTGCCCGCAACTTTAACTCCGCGTCAAAATAATCAAAGATTTCATTCTTTTTTTAAATCTTTTTATCTAATATTCGAACATATTTACAATCGAGACCAGGAACTTTATAAATCTAAATTAATTATGCATGTGCGTACGTATTAATTTTGAAACGGTAACAATTGCATTCACATAATTCAGCCGCGCATCTATGTATCAAAATTGATATTCAAAGTATAATAATACTTGAATATTAATACGATATTAATCCAAAATATGTGAATATTAATGGAATAATATTCAAATAACATCAATGATGGCGCCGAGACATTGGTCGAAACAAATTTTCACCTGGCAAACAAAATGTTTGCGCGACTCGCAACGATAGCGGAATGAAATAAAAATTAAAAAAAAAAAAAAAAAACAATATCTATTGCGATCGTGTATATTGTTCTTTGCCCGGGCGCACAGTCTCGCGTTGCAAATCTCCTGTATGCGATTCGAAACCATTGCGTTTGACTTTGTGCGAATGTTTAACGGATCATTTTTCCCTTCTGGCCGGCGAAACAGTAACTAATGCGGCGTATCGCGGACGGTTCGGGC
>NW_025110516.1:30092-71431 GCF_011392965.1 Frieseomelitta varia | reverse complement strand
TTTTTTTTTTTAATTGCTCCACCCTGATCGGAATGTCGGGGAGTTCAGTAAAAACCGGTCGTTCTTTCACCCTTTGCCGCATTGTTCACTGAACTTTAAACATCGAATTGATTGATTACTGCACTTTAAAAAGATTCTCTCTCGGCCCGATGCGTTTATACGGTGTATTTCACAGAAGCCCGGCCGAAGCGATAGGCAAAAATTCGGCCGATCCACTTGACCAAACGACCATCCGTAATTATTCGTTTTCGTAATTTGATACAGAGAAATGATTTATCGTTGAAAATGATTTATCGTTGCCGCGGCTACGACCTGGCAGCCGGCTGCTCAGATAAAATATTGCAAAACAAAAAAAATCTCGTCCGTTTCCCCATTGACGCAACGTTTCAGTTTTCTCTTTTTCTTCAACACTTGCCGATAATACGATATTTCTATTGCCATTCATGTAACAAGGAGAAATGATTTTTTTTTTTTTTTGTGAATTTTTGAAACGTGGAATATTAAATTACTAGTAGCTGCGAGGAAATTGTCACGAAAAGTTTAGTTAAAAATGCTATATAATAAAGACATTACGAACTTTTAAAATATTTTCGTTCGAAGCACATTGTCTAGTCCCCTTGACGCACAATACAGAAACATTCCAAGCTTGCGGATAAAATTTTTGCCAAAGAGAGGAATTTGGGAACAACAAACGGAACGAGATTTTCATTTAACCGAATCGAGGAGGGGGTAAAGTTGATTCGCAAGATAGAATTTCTCACTTATTTTCGGCGCGTGACGGCGCGACGAATCACGACGAAAATACACAGGGAACAAAGGGAATTTTATCAACATCAAAACACCGTTAGAAAAGTTGGCGTCGAGGATCGCAAGTTTCTAGTTACGCCATTGTAACCGACCTCGCGTGACGTAGCACCCGGAAATTAAATCAACCCAGTTCAAACAAAGGTACGCGGCGAAGTAGCTTCGAAAGTTTCGCGCCGTAACTTTAAACATCGCGGGACTCCGTGGGCGCGGGCGGTTCGAGCATTTCATAGCCGGCGCGGATGAATGAAGCGTAAATAGGATTGGCGAAACGATTTCACTCAGACTGCCGCGCGAAACTTTCACCGAAAGGGTTAAGTTACCGTGAGACGGTCAGAAAATATTTCACAGCCCACACGCTGATAGCTCGGCACCACGATCTCTGACTGTGTGCGATCATTTCTCGATATTATGTCGGATTAGCCGGAAAGTAGATTGCAGTTTTTTTTTTTTCTACCACACGTACACGCACGTTTAAAGAGACCATGACTCGCAATGTAACAGCTAATTGAGGTGATGCTACGTGTAGATATTTCTTTATAACGTATGGAGACTGTAAGAAATTATAAAACGAGAAAATATATAATATGTTCGTCGAATTACGAATAATAAATAAAAGTTTCTCTCGTGTGATGCAGCGTCGATTAATTTCACGAAAAGGGCACAACGAAAGGACAACCGTTCATTTATTACAAAAGTAATACGATGCTGTGAAACAGGTTGCAACAAACGTGCAAAAACGACGATATTATTATCACATATACGTACATGCATGCACGTACATTTGGAAACGAGGACTGGTTTCGCGGATTTCAATCATCGCGAGATCGCGTTTTCTTATTTCCTCCTAAATTCCTTATTTTTGTGGCTCTTACTTCGTTCAGTTGTTCCGCGCACCTATCTTATCCCGATTCTCGCGACGTATCCTTCCTGTTGCGTGTCAGGTTATCATGTTCCTGGCCTTTGGAGAAGCCGAGATTGCTATGCTGACAGAGGCGACGTATGTACGTTGCCAGCGATCACGGCAACAACTCGGCACCGGCATTCACGATTCCATCTATCCCTATTTTTACACGGAACTGTGCCAACGGGTGGCCGAGATCATCACGTTGAAATCGTATCACAAACATACTACTGTCACGGTGATTATACACAGACGTCAAAATAGACACTATCGCAAAAATTGACTAACGATGACAGTGAGTTTACGCGATCTTCGTCTCTGTGTCTGATATTCGACGAAAAACATCGACTAGAATGTTTTTACTAAAGAAATTTTACTAGATATTCTCGTAGATTTTGAGAAATTTCCAAAGAACGATCAATAAAGAGTTGAAGACTGTACATTCTATTTCTAGGTATTATCCGTTTCATTATTTAGATTATTTTAGACCGATGCTCTAGATTTTCACTACGTTCAATAAATTTTGCAAAAGACTTTTTGTAGATTTTGTAAATTTTCAAAAGCAATAAATATATCAAAGATCTTTTGTGTGTGTGTGTGTGTGTGTGTGTGTGTGTGTGTGTGTGTTTTTATTATCCGAGGACAGTAAGTGCATTTTGTATTTTAAACTTGGGGAAGTTATAAACGACACAAAAATATATCTATTTTTTTCCCACAGCCACTTTTTCACTACCTTTTCTAGACGTGTATTACCATCTAATAAATGTATTTCGGCATCGATTCTATTTAATATCGGGTGACACAATCTTCGTAGCGCCCCTAGCTGAATCGAAATCGATTTCCCTAACTACTAACGAAACCCCGTAGACTCTGATTTTGTCCTTAGATAAAAGTCAGAACAGAATTCTCGATATGATTCGATCAGAGAAACTGGTTATTTTAGGTGGAAGACCTTTGAGTCAACAAAGTTATTTCACGCCTCTACGGAAATTGAGATCTTTGTTCCATATGCAATTTTTTATGTGTTTTATGATCACGGCATCACGTCTGTCGATAATTCACCAAAGCCGTGAATTTATTAACGATTGCATTTATTAATTGAAAACAACGGAAATGTTTATTTCAATTTCGCATTGTTAAATCCAGTTGCGGTTGTAGGTATTTCCGGTTCATCATCGCGACTTTCATAGACATAATTACGGACGATTTGAGTTCAACGTTATAAAATCGCGGTACAAAGCAACAATTTTCGATATTTATACCTATGTTATTGGTATTTTATGAAAGCATTTTTGTTTTTAAAAAAAATATTGAATTTAGTTATCGTTGAAGCCACCGGAAAAAGCTCTCCATAATATACAGATTAAACATAAGTTGGGAAATATTCGTGAAACGCAAATATTGCGTAAATATATAAAAAGCAGTAATCAATACATCGAAAAAGTGTAATATAGCGCGAGGGACAGAGAAATATATTTTTGAAATTTTAATTATATATATAGAATTATTTCCAATTATTTGCCTTTCATTCGATCTTCCATTGTTACGAACCTCTATGGACATGTTACACCTCTGTTTTCGTTGGAACAACAGACCAAGAGGAAATACTCGAAAGTAAATGTTGTTAAAGGTTGTATTCGTCCCATCTATTGTCTCGTGTCTTCCTTGAGGAAATACAGTTTCGTTCCAAAGGAGCCCCGATGCACTTACTTCTGAAAAGAAGAAATGAAAGACCTAACAATTTATTGAACAATTCCGTCTAAATCATGTTACGCTGGTCCCCTTGTTCTTTGTATTGCCTACATGACACAAGAAGGCGTATTAAATCACATAATACATGGAAATGTAATAACAATTTCTCGCCGATATTGAATAATTGATATAACGAATGTGAAACTCGCGCTTTAGTTATTATCAGTAGCAAAAGCTGTACGCGTGAATTTTACAAAGGGAAATTTCCTCTTCATTGCAACGCTATGTGATCTCGATTCGATATTTTTCCATACTATATGTACTCTGTGCAACTTTACACGTACGAAGATATAAAAATCGACAGTATACTCGTAATCTTATTAGACTGTGGGTCATTCTGCTCTTAGAATTATAATTAAAAAAAATCGAATAGAAAATGGGATTAGAAAATTGTTTCCCGTGTCAAATATTATAAAAAGCATTGTACTTTGAATATTTTATATATTTATTCGTATTACGTGTGTTGTGACTGATTTTGTATCTTTAAGTGTCGTCCCATAGACGGACAGAAGTCCGTAGTCTGAACATTATCAACTTATTTCAAAAGACTTGCATTTTTCGATTCAACAACTATTTTAACAACCCGATTAAGCACGATGATATTATACATCGAAAGTATAACAGAGAGTCAGAAAAAATAAAAGTCTCTAACGAGACATGTAACAACAATAAAGTCGGGAAAAAGAACGAAACATTATTTGAAAACAACCGTGCCAATTTCCACGAAAATTCGCGTCGTCCAGCCTCCAGTCGAGGTGTTAACTAAGGTTTCATCGTGTAATGGCTTGTCAGAGAAACATGTTGCCTGGAGTAAAAATAAATCTCGTGCCAGCCAATGAGAAAGCACGACGATTCTTCCGCGACGACGTCTTTTCTGACACGCTACAATTAACAGATATTCCGAGGTTTGCCGCCACGACGGAAAGACAGGCAGCGTCATTACCTAGACAGCGTAATTAGCATGATGCGAGTACGTACGCGCAGACGGACTCTGTTCGAGCGATACTTGCCGCGCAGAGTACACGTGAAGTACACATGTAGGTACATACAATCAGGTTGACGTGGAATTGCGCGTGGAAAAACAGGGGTGGAGTTTAAGGAAAAAGTTTCTTGAGGTATCGTCGAGCCGCGTTTTGACCATATTCTCGGTCCACCTACTCTCGCGCTGCGTAATTAAAAGCTTTCTTACATCAAAGGAAATTATCGCCGGCTCGAACGTGCGCGCGAGTCGTACGCGCGCGAGGTGTAAAGGAACTCGAGTGGGCTGAATTCGACGAGACGGTCGCGCGGCGGCGCGAATTTAAATTAACATTAAACGCGGACGCGGAGAGATGACAAGGGGCATGTGTGCAGCCGTGAGTTTCATTCCGCCCGAGCTGATAGCGCGAGGGCTAATTGTAACGTCGGGCGGAGATTGCCGCTGGAATTTAATTCGTCCGGTGGATTGCGCAAAAATGTTTGATGCTCGGCGGCTCCTGGAGTTTCCTCAAGCCTGGTTGAACCTCTTTCGTTTGTAAATTTGTTAGCACTTGCAAACATTGTTCCGCTAATTACGTGGCGAATAATGCAGTTCGACGCTTGGATATGTGCGAAGTTAACTGCACTTCAACGTGCAGTTAACTTCATAGTTTACACGATGATAATTGCGCGTGATTTTACCATTTCACTGCGATTAATGCTCTATTTCATCAACGTTAAATTGCCAAAGATAAAATTCATAAAACTGCAGTGAAGCGAATTGATCGTAAAAATGAATTCATAATTTAAAGACAAGTTTAAAGAACTGATGTTATTTCAAAGATCTTCAAAATGATGAAATTGCTCCGTCTTTCGAAAATATTCTCTTGTTTGATTCTATCATAAATCAAGTTCGATACTCAATGCTCGCACTGAACCAGACATGCATTTCACAGCGTTGGTAATCGTCCATTGAAATCGTTATCAGTGAAAACTGATTAACACGATCGAAAACTTTGAAACACTTCTTCCTTCCGGTATGAAATATTCGGCGAACGATTACGTCTAAGCATCTCGCGCGGAAACTAAAGTGATAAAAGTAAAACTGCCCGACACCCAATAGCGAACTATTGTTTGAATTGGCGGAATTTGCAGGAAAGTTTTATTCGGCCGTGATCCGGTGCTTTAACGCGGTGTTTAGTGTGAATTTCGCACACGCCGGATAATTTGCCCGATGCGAGTTTATCGAGAATCGTTATTGCACGGGAGAAACCTTATTTGCGCCTCGCGAGTCTCTTATCTACCGGATATGACACACCTCGCAGCTTTCATCTCTTTCATAAACTTTTGATCGAAACGACGCCCACTTCAAGAGTAGATTGAAATAGAATCGAGAGAAGATGTCCCTTGTGCAGTTCGATATAAAATTATTTCTCATTCTCTTATTTCTTTATTCTAAATAAAAGTTTTTCTTCGAAATCCATGAAAATATAGGCGCCGCGATATTACCGTCCTTCTGCTAACAGAGTTCCTCGAAAATCATACTTTCAAAATATTACGTCGCTTCGCCTTCACGTCGCGGTAAAACTGCGTGATACGAGGGCGAACGTAAGTCGTTCATATTTCTGTGTTAAGGAAATACAAATCACAGAGATAACTTAATATTTGCCTTGCCGCGGAATATTTATATTGATTTCACGATTTGATCGATTGTCATTTGTATTTTTAGTAGGTTCCGATGGTGGCCAGTATATAATGTATTACCCAACGTTACGACGCTACTATTTTATTAGTTGTGCTTCGATATTGGTTCGTGCTCTGTTTCGCGATGTCGAAGGTTTCCTACCGGTCAACAATAATTTTGCTTAGATTGCGGTTGCTCGATCTGCACGGCTATCTCCGACTTTATTCTCCATATTAATCAAACGTAATTATTCTCGGAAACGCGAAATTTATCGAGGAACATAATTTATTTCGATGTGAGGTTGGAAATTCAATAGGTATCGAATTCTGACACGTGAAAGCACAATATAAACGTGGAAATGATATAAAAATATAATTAAAAATACATCGAGATATTGTCTTTTCCCTTGTTGCTCACTCCGTGCTTTGATCACTTGAATTATACATCGTATATTTAAAGCATTCAAATACAAAACGAACATGAATACCAACTTATTGGATATCTCTGCCAGGAGCACGGAATCAGGATTTCATAAATTCCATTTAATTACGTCGAGCGTTATTATTCAAATGTTTGAAAAAAGTTTTACAGTAATTGAAAAAGTTTCACGGTATTGCAATCCGTGGTTAAAAAGGAGAAAGTTTCACTGAAATCCGAATCTTAAAGGGAATCCACGTTTTTCGTGTAAAGATAGAACTTGCAACACTTTGAAGCTGGGAAATTAATTTCTCGTCTAATTACCTATCTAATTTCAAAAGGTATTCCACATTGGTTCAAGAGGAATATTATCATTTCGAACTGCGCCCGTATATATTCCCTATATATATATATATATATATATTCTGTATAATTCCTGTTACTCTCTACTAGTAGTCCCGAACTCTCTGGAAAATGTCTCCTAATCATTCCACCGGTTTCTTTGCAACGGTTCTTCCATCACAAAAGGCGGACACGCTGATTCCATTGTCACAATGCTCTAAACTTCGCAGAGAAGTTTCCGCGAAACTTTCCAACGAGCGAAAGATATCTATAATTCAGGAAGGAAGGAAGCGTTTCTGAATCTCTGTCCGCGAAAGCCGAGCTTTCCTGTCCCGGGTAACGAGTCGCTCCGCAGCTAACCCCGTTTTAAAAGCGACCAGCACAACCGGAAAGAATACAACGTCGGTTAAATTTCAACAATCCTCACCACCGGGGACTGTACACTTAATGCGAACGTTTACGATGGCTTTTGCGGTCGAACGTATCAGTTTGCCGAAACGATTAATAACGTGATCCGCCAACACTGTTGAAATCGATAATACCGCAACCCCGTCGAGGGGTTCACTGCGGGGCGTAGATTCGTGGATCGTCCTTCGAATCTTCATCGAAAAGGCTCCCCGCTATCTTGATTCCAAAATCAATCGACTCACAAGATTTCCAAACAGAGGTGACATTATTTCTTTTTTTCTTCTTTTCCTTTCTTCCTTTCCTCTCGCTCGACGATTCGAGTTATTGCCGGGAAATCCGGATAAAGTAGTCGGAGACTACTCGAACGTAGAGGCTCGATCGAAATCTGAAGAATATTCGGAGCGATCGTGGCGAAAGTTTCGAACGATCGACTTGGAGAGTGAAACTTTCCGGAGCGGAATGCACAACAGTTGAAAGTTCGTTACTGGACGTGGCGCACGAGGCCTCCCACGTTGATTTTGTTTCAGAAATATCGACACTGCGTATTTGCTAACGAACCTTTCCCCCGCCGGGGACAATGAGCTGATTTCGTCAGCTATTGTGAGCTTAACTTTGCTAGAACACGCCTCATTGTTTCGAGCATCGTCGAAATATCGACGCCGCGGACGGAAGCTCGTGACACACACGGCCTCTCGTAACAATTGATTTCATTACCGACGAATCGGCGCGCGATCGTCGTCCCCTGTTTCCGCTGTTTATTCGTTATGCGTTTACGTTTAATCCAATGGGGCGAAGTTTGGTCAGTCGTTACGCGCGGAAAAATGAAATCACGCGACGGAAGAGGGAAGAAACGCGAGCGACGGGCGAGATGTCGCGGTATCGATTCGTTGCATTCACGCCGTTCTTCCTAAAGTTCTAACATTTAGTTAACCTTTGAATTTTAAAGATCGGTACCATCTACAAAATACACGGCCGGTAATGCTCTCTCGGTGTAAAGGGACGTTCGAATAAAACGCTGCAGCTTTGTACAAAAGATTCTTTTTAGAAGAATAGTTGTGGGCAACAATTGTCTACACGGTGCTCGACTGCGTTTGGTAAAATTATAAAGAGAATGCGTTTAACAATAAAATTTGTTTGCAACCTCCGTTTACAAAGTTACTACTTCCCCTTTCTATTATGTTTATTCGTATGTATCCGGTGGCTTTCTATTCGTGTTTGTTGAAACCTTAGTCGTTGAAAAAAGGAAAGGAAAATATATTTCAAAACAGAAAACGTTACTTTCGCGGAGACACACAATCGTGACGCACGTTAATACTACGACTGCGGTTAGTAAGCTAAGTTTTTAATTGTCCCTGGTTTCTGTTAACCTACAAAACCAGCTGCTTGACGCTCTGAAAAGAAAGAAACGAAAGGATAGGGACAAACAGATTGTCCCGTTGAAACAGCATAATTGCCTAAAAACAAAAAAAAAAAAAAAAAAAAAAAAAAAAAAAAAAAAAAAAAAAAAAAAAAAAAAACAAAAAAAAAAAAAAAAAGAGAAAGAAGAAAAGAAGGCTGGAACTGCCAGTTATAAGTTTCAACGTACCGTAAAAATTCACTCTCTGTGAATGTCCGGTTCATCATGGAGATTCGATTTTCTTGAAAAATAACATATGAATATTCATGGGGCGGGGAGGGGGTTGACACTGTTTAAAATCACACGGTAGAAAACAACGAGCGGCGAGTCGACTGTCCAACTTACCCACCGATGAAATATTCATTCGATCCGGATAAATTGTAATCAAGTGACGAGTGAAACGCGACTAGTCATTAGGATTGACACACGGACAAGTACGGGCCACGGCATGAAATTGACTTGGCACCGTGGAAAATGGAATCGACGCTCGCGCGCCACGGTTAATACAATGCAAATGAAAGGCATATGCTTGTTTATCGACTTTCGTCCGTACGTATGAAGAAGCCTGTACGAGGAACGGTCGATCGCCATAGCGTCCTGAAATCCGCGGAGGCAATGGCTCACGATAAGACTTCGCTAACAATGATCAACGGATACGGCGCGGAAATAAAATATCGCGCATACTGATCGTCCGTCCCCCATTTCGACCATTTGTAACCTTTATCGTAGATCAATTCACTCGGCTGAATATCATTCTCGGGAGATAGATCGGAGGAGAGTGAACGCGGGAAATCGGAAATAAATAGCCTTTAAAGGCAGCTGTACTCTCAGTTGCTGGAGTATCAGCCAGTGTCAAAGCTTAAATGTCAAGCGTTCCAGCTCCGTGTGCCATCCACCCTCGCCGCTGTTTTCTCCGACTCGGAGGATGGGGCGCATCTTTTGTAAATTTACTTTGTGCCTTTGCGACCGACTTTCCCCCGAAAATGTACGTGTACGCGCACACACGTGTACATACAGTTTTCGATATTCTCTCGATATTCTTTTCGAAACTCCGGGTACACAGCCGAGTAAATAACGTTGTTTCGAAAGAAATGTGATTCGTAGAAATTCGCTCTCGTTGAACGTACCTACTTGCCCGGGATGTTCGTCGTTTTTCCATTCGATTTTTAAGCAAATAAGAAAGCCATACGATCGAGATTGGTTAAACGTCGCTGTGAACTTTCGACGCGTACATGACACAACGTAAATAACGTATCATTGGTTGGCCTGTTTTTAAATTATAAACATCGACTTCAATTTTGCCTTATCAAATATGGACGACAAGAAATCGAGTAATTGGCAATTTTATGTCCGTTAAGTCACTCATTGGTTATCGAAATCGCGCAGAAAATTCACTCGTTGATTTAATATATCATCTGATATAAAGAAAAACGAGATTTATTATGTATATTTGGAACTGAAGCGTTGCCGAAAATAACGATTTTATTTGAAGATTCGGACAAAAATATGATCAATTAACGATTGTTTGAAATAAGCTCTGAATAATTAAAAGGTTCTGTAACACGCTTTATGAATAATGATCCAATCGATTGACGAACACACAGCAGACAGATAGTAACACGGCACGATGAAATAGAGGCGTCGCGGGCGTGACGCGGATGTCGCGATGTCGATTAGGCGCGTTATGAAGTAGAAAGAATTCGGCGGTGAGGACGAAAGAAGCGGGGGATCGTTCTGGTGAAAAGAAAAGAAAAAATAAGCAAGTACGTCCAGGGTCGAATCCGCGAGAAGCGGTAAAGAGCTGTCAGCGTCAGGATTCACGTAGGAAATACCCCGGGCATTGAACGAGAATGACAAATTCGTCAATACCGTTCTTGCATCGACAATCGAGTTCTCCAAATTCTTTATTTTTAAGTATCCCGCTTTTCATCCGGGGCGAGACGCTCTTGAAAGCTTGTCACCGAGGGGATCTTGAAATTTAAGCGGAATCGTCCTCGATCCTATCGCGCATAGTGCACCGTCATTTCTCTACATAGAGTAGAACGTTCCGACGTTCCCTCTATAGCCTGCCACGATTATTTCGAGACTATCATGCCGCGTGAATGGAGACGAACGAACGTAAAAAGGGAGAATGTAACCGTCGCATATTGACCCAGAATGGCTGTTCGTAAATTGCAGAAAGTATCAACACGCATCGCTAATGGATGCGCGCGAATCCAACGGTCTAACTGTGAAATTCGCTGGTTTTGCCGCCTCGAAATAGTCGTAACGTGGTAACTAAAATTGAGGGTATATTAAACACCATTTAATGACAAAATAGCATTCGAACAAAGTGACAAAAATGTGGCTATTCTGCAGAAGTACATTACGTCCAACAATGATAAATATTTATATTTTTATAACTATCTTCTTCGTCTAGCGTGCCTCTGCTCCGTATGCAGAATCAATTTTAAAAATAATGGAGATTCGTCAATTACGTTTCGATAAATAATCGGGAACGGTTTCGACGTCTATAGATGCTAATCGATAATTATATCGTAAAATGTAACATTCCCTGGTGTAATAATTCAAAAGTACATATAATTGTAAAAGTATATATAATTGCGCCGTTTTTTAATTAAAAAAGGAAATACGAACGATGCAACGTTGAATAAATTTTTCATTAATACAGTAGTGCACTATCGAACGAAACATGTATAAATTTTACACGATGTTTTTAATTTCGACTTTATATGTTTTGAACTTTTAGTTTGTAGATGAAATTCACTGTGCGTTGCTCAAGCATTGTTCTTCGTAGTTTACTTTAGTAACAACATCGGAAATAAATGTTGGAACCATTGAATGCATTTGTGCATCAATAATCAGAAATTTATGGTATCTAAAGGGATCGATCAACTGACAAATTGGAATAACTGCTCTCCACACACTGTGGTATCGATTAAATCATAAAAGCTCCGGGGATTCTATAACTTTTGCACAATTCAAACAGTAAATTTTCCTTTCGCGAAGATAATTTATCTCTAAAATAATTCTTTTACGCGTTTCCATCATTAACGATTTTTAAGCTAAAGTGTAAATAGTATTCTCAAATAGTATTATCTTCTCTTTCACTTTGTAGAATAGTACAGTATAAAATGGTTAAAGAAGGGAAGCTGAACTAAAAGTAGAATTTTATTATTAATTAAAAGTTTTTGAAAAGTATAACGAGTATAACGCGTTTATATGATACTCGTTGAAGATTTTCTACATTCGTCAACGATCGAGTAGCAACAAAATAATAATTACGGATGATCGTCAAGGAAGGAAAGAAGCGAGTTTGAGAACGGAGAAGAAGGAAAAGCTCTACGTTACTCTAACAAACAATTATGCGAAAAATTATAAGAAATAAATTATTAACACGAAAATGAAACAACCAAGCAATTGAAAACATTTCTCAGCCACGAAGATAAGCAAATCAACAGTTGACCGCGAGGAAACTCTCAGAAGTAAATTAACAGGGACAACCGGAGAGGTTCGCCGAGAAACTGTGCGAATTCAACGGACCTATTATCGACTGCCTCAATAATGAGAACGTAAGGTATCGCGATCGAATGTCGGGGAGTTCCTTTCGTGAAATCGGTGAATTACTGGGAGAGCACGGGAGGTGCACCGATATGAAACTGCAGAACGCGCAACGCAGAATCGTCGGTATCGGCGGGCTAGTTGTGCAAACAATCGTTTCCCGTGTATTAACCCAGTTCGAAGCGACGATTCATGGGAAGGTGAGCCCTTTCGTGGCTCGAGCCGAATGGAGATAACCGGAGACAAGCGCGACCTCACCCCCCTGAAAAACAAGAAGAAGAAGTGGAAGAAGAAGAAGAAGAAGAAGAAGAAGAAAAAGAAGAAGAAGAAGAAGAAGAAGAAGAAGAAGAAGAAGAAGAAGAAGAAGAGAACGAGTGGCGTCGAACGAGGGGGTGATCCGCGTGGCGCGATAATCTAAAAAGCGCGATAAATTGACACGTAGGAATAAGCGGCCGCGGGAACGGGGCTTATGACATCGGCCGGGCGCATCGCGGCGGTGCTCGATAAGGTCGGTTAAAAAAAGAGGGTTGAGGGGGGTGGAAGGAAAAAGGAAAGGGGAAAGAGGAAAGAGGTGGAACGATGGAAAAATGAGCGAGGAAGACGATGCAAACGGGTTGTCGGAAGCGTCAGGTGGGGTTTCGGCGAGAGTGTCGGGCGGGATTCGCGAGCGGAGTTGGAGGGGAGGCCTCGGGTATATGGAGTGCAGGTAGGGAGGGCGCTGGCGGCGGGCGCGGATCTGGCAAGCGGGGAGGGGGAGAGTCCGGCGGATACGAACTCGGATAGGGAACAGTGGCTCAGTTTGCTTTCGTTGGTTCTTGTGGAAGGTACGTGCCGGTACACGCCTTGTTTCGCGGGGATCGCGATCAGTTTCAACGCACGTTGCGTTTCCTCGTTCCGACAAGTTCGAGCCCCGTATCCGCGGTCAGTTTCCCATTTCCGGCGGTACCGTGAACGCGAACCGTGAACGCGAGTTGCCGTGTGCCGACAACCAAGGTGTGTGAATGTGGTCGTGATACGTATCGAGATCAGTGACGAAGAGGTGCACCCTGCCGTGAGTAAAGTGTCAAGTGCCAGCGGACCATGAATACGATGATACGAAGCTGGATCCTCTGCAGCCTGTTTCTGCTGGGATATGTTCAAGGTTAGTGTACTCCGATCGGAGTAGACACGTGTATCCCGTACACGTTAATATCTCGAGCGTGTCAGTAACTAAGCGAGTACCATTGTCGCGAGTCGTTCGATTCACCGTGGCTATTCGTTATACCGAGTATAGCGAGATAGATCGAACTTGACCTGTCGATTCGCGAACAACTGCGACCAAGCTGCGCGTCTTTCTTGTATCGATGGTCCAAGGGCAGCGACGAATTCCGAGAATAGCGACTCTGTGTTGCGTTACGTCCAATGTTAGCACTCCGCGCTATCTGGTAGAGCGAACGCAGCTAACCAACGATAAGAAATTGTTTCTGACTGCGTCGCGAGTTTTTCCGGAGACGCTCGCAGCCCCGTGTGCTTGATGTTTTTCTTTCTTTCTTTCTTTCTTTCTTTCTTTCTTTCTTTTTTTTGTTTCTTGTCTTTTTCGGAGCATGTCTACGTATATACGCGATGTATGGCCACGTGCGCTATCTCGTCGAGCGTTTGGCACTGTGTCGCACTGTAACGGAACAGCACTGTTTTCTGTTCTCCCTCTCACTTTCTTTCTCCGTCTCTTGCTCAACTGGTTCTTTTTCCATTGAAAGTTTTGGTCGCGCGTTACTTCGGTTCACGTCCATGTACGATAAACGCGTCGAAACGTACTCCAAAAGAGTGTTTAGTTGCCCACTCGCGGATTACGTACTACGTGGCAAAATTTGTTCAACTGGGAGAAAAATTTTATTGCAACTGCAGCTCTAGATTGGTAGGTGCGTATCCTTGGCACATTTCGTTTCGTGTTTCCCATTCGACGGTCGTGTCATCATTCTACGAAGTTTCACGTCCCTTTTCACAGCTATTTTTAAACGTATCCACAATCCGCCACCGATTAGTTCTCTCTGTTCAACGTGTCGTGGCGTCACTTTCGGTGTTCGCGTTTCGCGTTGGAAACGGCGATGCTGTCACGGCTTTCGCGGCCTAATTCTACCAGGCCAATCTAATTTGAATAGGTTTTGGAAGCCGAAAAAAAAAAAGAAAAAAAGACGAGCACGAAATATGGTGGGTTTCAATTTCATTTTATAGCAATTTCGTTTCACGTGAGCAATTTCGAGAGTTTTGTCGATAGAATTTTTAGTTTCATGTATCGAGAATTTTTGAATACAATTCGCTGCTTCTCGTCAATGGTCAGATATATATATATATATAGTCATATATATATAGTCAATACTGAGTTGTATTGCAGCTTCACTTGTGAGAATTAAAATATGATTAATATTTGTAATATAGAAAACGATGCGTTATGACGATGGAAATTTTGTAGCAAAGAGAGGTTATTTTGTCGATTTTTCTTGAAAATCATTCCACTATGTAGAACATAATTAGATTTCTCTAAACTCAGGCGAGAGTAAAAGAATATTTTGCCTTCAGAAGGCAGAACAAGCGGTTAGTTAAATGTCGTCAATTTATAGGCAAATATAAAATTTTCTATTTTCTTGATTTTAAACGGTTTTCTAATTTCGTGTAACTTATTTCGTTAATTTTAACAATCTGACAAAGGCGAAAAGTTAAAAGTCTAAAAATGCTATGTTTCAGTAAAAATAGTTTGTCCTCTATCAGTTTCTATCTCGATACATGATAACGATATAGTGAAGAAGAAAGGAAAAATTATAATCAACACGAATGACCGTGTAAAATAAAATTTTGTATATTTCCGTTTATCTACTTCGTATTGCGATCGCCCAAGAGTCTCGTTTCATTTTTTCCCCCCATTGGTAAAGGAAGTTGAACGATATCGGAACACGTTAATAGAACCCAACTTCGAAATTGATTTTCTATTCGGAGGAAGAAGCGGCCGTAACGAGTTCATTAATCCTGCCGAGTTAAACTGCAACGCGATATAATTAAAGAGATATCGGCGCAGAAAGCCGCGTGTGCAAGCCTCAAATTTTCCGTTATAATTACAGAGCTCGTTCCTCCTTCACGGTCAAGAAAATTCGATCGAAGAAAATTCGTCCCGGCGACTCGCAAATTTCCTTTATCCTTTGTCGGCGAGGGAACATCCATGGGAAATGCTTCTTTTCATTATGCCAACTTTTCCCCGCGTTTCTCGAACAGAAGGGCGCGCGGAAATACGTTCGTGAAATAATCATGAAACCCGCTCGTTTCACTAGCGCGGGATGGTCGATGCAGATTCTTGTTAACTCTGACTTTAGTTATTCAGTGCTCTCTCTCTCTCTCTCTCTCTCGCTCGCTCGCTCGCTCACTCGCTTGCTCGTTCCTTCCTTCATTTCTCGTTTCTTTCCCGTGCACGTCTATAGTTAACCTTATCATTGAACGGCGCGAGGTAAGCGCCAGTGTAGAGTACCCGTGCGTATTTTTTTTTTTTTTTTTTCTTTGGATCGTTTCCCTTTTTGCGAAATTTTCCTTNAGAGCAATCAATTGAAAGAAAGTTCGAGCATACAAACAGTTTCACTTCTTTCTTACTGTTTTTCCTTTTTTTTTTTTTTTTTTTTCTTAGGATCGTTTCCCTTTATGCGAAATTTTCCATTCACCGTGCATCACGTGCTAATCGACACGGGGACGCTTGAGGGTTCGTGCACATTGAAACACCGCTCCGGTACGATCCTCTTTAAACGGAGCGCCGCGTATTTAAATTGCTGGGTAATTGTTACGTACGCATGTATTTCCGTGTTCATTGTCGATTGTCCGGGTCTACTCCCCATGGAATCTGTAAGAATTGGTGACGCATATCTCTGATCATACCTTTGTTAATCTAAACGGACGTGATTCTTTCTTCGGTTATCTTTCACGCAGTTGTTGTTGCGCATTAGTTGCATCGGGTGTATTTTATTTACGTATTATTATATAGGAAGGATTAATATATTGTGACCATTAGAATAGTAGAATATTAATTCGCGAAATATTTCATTAACAAAATAATACAAGAAATATTTTTTTATATAGTTACATTAACTGTCAAATCATACATAGAATGAATTTGACGTGCTCTTATGTATCGTATATCACTATGATGCACAATTGTAACAAAAGTTGCAATGTAACAAATGTACTGGAACGTATGGTGAACCCTTGCAGAAAGTAGTTGAACAGGCAAAGAATTAAACGGCCAGGCGAGTCACCCACAAATTATTCTCGACAAAAGAAAATTGTACCTCGTAACCTGGATCTCGGCAAAGAATCCGCCATAAAATGGAATTTAACAGGATGACCCGAACTCGTGGACCAAGTTCCTCTCGTATATCCCGCGAGGTTCCTTTCTCTCGTTGAAACTCTTCGGCTCGTTATTTTTCGCACTGCGAACGAAAATTAACTATTTCGTCGGCCGTGTATCATTAAACGACACTCGTTAAGAGCTCGTACTTGACCTCTTCGTTTCGTGTAATCGGTATCAGTAAGAGAGTGCAGAATTCTCGTCTCGTCTCGAAACATTGTGTTTTATCTAGGGATTTCCTTTTCTTCGTCTCCTCTTTTCCTTTTTTTAACTTTTTCCTCTTTGTTCCAGAGCGAAGTGTTTGTTAGATTGATTTTCTATCATGGGGGGCATGTTGGTTCGGAGATTGGACCCCAAAGTTCGATGATTGAGATAAAAAAAATGGATGGGTTGCGTCATAGTCGTTGCGTCAAGTTAAATATTTTCGACTGCGTGTCGTTCAAAGGAACATGGATAGACGTTGATTGTGGTAAATGATCGTGGAGTTAACACTCCACAGCTGCGTGAAAAATCGCTATATTAAAGCGTATTCGCGACCCTTTATAGGGTTTATATTATACACATATACAGGCATACATATGCTGTATGTGCTCCGTCCACCTGTTTCTCCCTTTTATGTCGCGTGGAGCGTTGTACTGCGTGTCGTACAAAGGACCACGATGTCTTCCTTACACGTTAATGCGCTGATGAAATACAAGTTTCCTGTTTGACGCTGTTTCAGATGAAATCATTTTCATTCTCTTGTAGCGGGCGTTATTTCATTGTTTCGTATCTTTGTTTAGAGATTTCACGTTTTGTGTCTCCCGCCGTTAGAAATGTTTATTTGAAATTATACTTTCAATTTAATATTGTATTAACTTGGACGTCACTTGGAATACAAAGTTACCAATGAAGGATTAAAACTTGAATTTAATTTTGTGCATAATTTCTCGTGTAAATGCTATGAATATTATGTGTATCGTTTTTGTATCATTATATTACATATACTATTGTATAATGTGTATATAATATACCATTCAAACATAATTACACATAATTACACACAAAGTGCAAAATAGCTATTTGTGGCTAATTTCATTAATTAATTGCGTGAATTCGTATTAATTAAATAGACCGTCCGACATTGCGAAATTGTTAGCCCTTTGAAAAATAGAAATGGATCCCAGTAGACGTGCATTCGGAACGATATACGAGTCAATTACGTAATTGATGCGAGCAGTACTCAAGTACCTGTACTTAGCCCATTAGCTTTATGAACATCCTCAATTGACGATATTTAACTTTTACGTGACAAATATGCCTCGCATTGATACGCGATCAATGGAACTGGTAAACAACCTTATTTCTACTTAGTCATCTAAATGGAAAAGGTTGAACGTTTACGGTGGTCGTTACCCACGATAGTGCTTGTTGCTGTACATAGATAAACAGCAGACATCGTCATTTACGTACATTGCGTCCGTAGTTGCAGTATAATTGTTTTGACTTGCGCGGTCTTGTCATGGAATTATTAAACGCTTCTTCATTAGCGTTTCCCTCGATTGGTAATCAACAAAGTGCACGTGCTCCTACTGAGGTGCATTCGATTGGAGGTGGTACGCCCTCGTATATACATCGATATCGTTGGCTGTTTTGCGATACAACGGGGAAGCAGGTAATTCGGTTGCTTATTGCTGATTGCTACTTACTGTCCCGGTGCGAGAGTTACTTAAAGAGACAGCAATTTTCCGAGAGTGGCTTCGAACGATTTTCAAAGGCAACTGAATGGAAATTTTATTTCGAGCCGTAGAGAGAGGAAGCCACGGGCGAGGATTTTCCACGTGGAAAAAGGCCGGAAGATAACGGAAAAGAAAGATAGATAAGGCAAATGAGACACGCGAAACGCCTGGAAAGATAAGAAATGTTCGTGGAACGCCGCGTTCCCTGGTGCACGTTTTAATGATAAAATTGTCGAACGTAAAAGTTCGCGAAATTATTAACCGTTTAATCGAATGTATGTATCAGAGCACTCCCTGGAGGTGAATACGGGATTATTCGGCGGAAAAAAAGAAAAAAAGGAAAAGGTTGAACTGTTATGCGAGGTGATTAAGGATAATTAAACCCCTTTTCTGATTATTACGAATTTAATCCTGCTGAGTTCTTTGAAACCATTTTCGTCTCGGTTCTATCTTTTAACGACGAGTTATTTTTGCTCGAGAAGACGGTTAAATTTAATTATTGTCGGCTCGTGGGATTTCTCGTTTGAAATTTTTCCAAAAATTTGCTAGTGATAAAAAGAATTTCTCTTTATCGGTCTAAATATCTCCTCTTGTTTCAAATTAGTTTTTTCGTTGATCCGAATTTCGTCTACTCTGCGCGCATCGCCCATAACACGCTGGCGAAACATCGTTCGCAAACAAATGGAAAGTAATTTTCAATTAACAAAGATTCATGTAGTTGCTGTTGTCAGCGTTTCTCGGATTTCTATTTGCAACGTGGATAAGTGAAAGTTTTACGATTGCGCCACGTATTAGGGAAAATCCACCGGCGCGTTAAGCTGTTTTTTTCACGATGTTTCCCTATGACTGCATTAACGCCGGCAATGGCAGAAGTCGTGGAATAAAATGTTTGAAAATTTTCACCAACGGTAATAACGTTGTTTCCGCAGTATGTTTAAAATGGTAGCGATTTTTTGGAAATTTGTGCCCTTGTTGAGAAATTTAATTCAACTGTCTCTGTGAAAAGAGAGAGAGAAAAAAAATGGATATGAGAAACGATAATTCTTAATAGGTTTGTAGAACGGCTTGCAGTGACAAACAATTTGAACATGAACTAATTAATGCTAAGTCAGGCAATCTACACATATTTTTTCAACGAAGTAGATCTTTGTAATATCACTCGAGCTGGCTGTGATACTTCTGCAGCTATTATACAGAGAGAAAAAAATTGCTCCGAAATCTCGACGAAACTAGATTAAGGTCGCGCCCAGTTGGACAACCCTTGTGTCCGGTGAATACAATTGAGAAACAAAAAGGTGCAAGAACGCGGTGACCTTAGGACATTTTAATTAACTTTTTTTTTTTTCCAGACGCGGTACCGTCATTTCACAGCGCACGGTAATACGTGTTGTGTTCTGCGGAAAATATGCTTCTATATTTTCTGCCAGTCGTTAGGCATCTAGAGCGTGACTAACAGCCTCCAAGGACAAACGGTATTCGAAAAAAATCCGACGATTACGAGCTGCTTTCGGATAAAACCTGCAATTAGAGCTGGACTCTTATTTCTCGGTGGTCGAAACCGATACGTTAACATCGATATAGTCCACGGAGATTCTTCTCGAAGTATCACGAAAAGGAACGTTTCCTTACGAATAAAAAAGTGAAAAGAAAAAAAAAAAAAAAGAAAGAAAGAAAGAACGAAGAAAAGTGAAAGGTGTAGGACATTTGAACACCCTTCTTTCGCTCTGTTTCGGCGCCGTTTTAGATGGGCAGCGCAGAGTAGAGAGCTGGCATAATTAAAAGGACGAAAATGCTGTACGCGAACGTTCCTAAAGAGGAAATTCAGGTCGCGCGGGATTCTTGCAAACGGGTCGTTGAAAATTTGCTTTCCTATAAACAAGCGACGCTGCTAGCAAAGTGAGGTAGCTTACTTTAATAGAATGTAATGTTCGAAGCGATCGTGATTGCCTCTCTAAAGAACACAACTTGGCAACGGTACAGAGAGAAGGATTTTACATTCTTTTGGGCATGCTGCCTCCGCGTTTAATAGTCAGTGTAATTCGCCGTAATATACTTTCTTCTTAAGAATCGGATATTATCCTCG
Source organism: Frieseomelitta varia (assembly GCF_011392965.1). Lineage (NCBI taxonomy): Eukaryota > Metazoa > Arthropoda > Insecta > Hymenoptera > Apidae > Frieseomelitta > Frieseomelitta varia. The sequence goes on along the minus strand of NW_025110516.1, from coordinate 51,045 downwards.
CTTCCTGTTTCTTTCTTGTTCCGTTTCACGTACATTTCATTTACCGAACGCCGAATTTTAGTTGTTTTCGACTCTAGTTTGAAAAGGCTGCCTCGTTTTAATCATTCGCTGGCTTAATCTGCTTGATGCGGCGCATTGTATGTACTCTTAGTTTTATCACGCTGCCATAATGGAATATATCTGCCTAAAAGGTTTCAAGTTCGACGGCGCAGCGTCGAGAATTTTCTTGCTGGTAATTAAAGCGGATCGACGTCAAAGGGAATTTAAAATTGTTTCCGCGAACATCATTTCGAAGGAAGATACTGTGAGAATTATTTTTCACGAAAGTTTTGCGAGACGTATCGCAACGTATTACGGACAAGAGATTATGTAAACAAATATGTGGAACGACGATGTTCATAATTTTGTTTCATTTCGTATACAGTGGCTGACAAAATTATTTAAACATTTACACGAATATTTTTTGAATAAATTACGTATTTGCGTTCGTTCACATACATATTCGCATGTGCAAAATTTGGAGATACATAGAAATACAATATAGAAAATATAGAAAAGTATAAAGGAGAAAAAAGAATAATTGGAAATGGAAGTATAATTGAAATACGTGGAAATTTTCCGTGGTAAGTGTTCGAATGGTCGATATTTATAGAGTTATAAACTTTAGCTATTAGAATTGAAAATTCTAATAGCCATGCGAAATTGCAACCATGCCAAAGAAATCGTCACCCACATTATTATCGTATCGTGTTGGAACAGTTAACCGTTGTAATGAAGATACATCGTAGGGGCTAGCAGTTTACTGGTGGGAACTTTGGCCGACAAAGTTGTTAGGTTCAAGTCACTGTTAGTCGGTTTTGGAGTACGTGTCGCCATTGTTTTACTAGGTGTGCGTAAACGCGTAATTAACACGTCTACTAATAGGACCTAGGTTAAACACATCCTCGGAATGTGGATTAATCTATTGTTCGAAATTTGTCGTGCTTGAAAAAATGATCGTCGAGGTAATTATTCTCGCTTAATGCTGAATTATCGAACGAACAGCGATAATCACGTTTTTGACGTAATAATCGAAGACTGCTTCTTTTTTTTTTTTTTCTTTATAACGACGGTGACGCGATTAATTTTCGCGAAAAAGAGGGAATGAAAAATGACGAAAGAATATTAATTAGAAGCGGGATAATTGGTTTAAAATTTTCTTGGAGAAATATCATTACATCTCTTCTTACGTCACGGACGATATTATGCAGTTTACATAACAGAGAATGGCAAAACCGTGCCAACTGGCATGTGTGGGTTACGTACAGCCAGAAGATTATATTCAGCGGCCAAACATTTTGCATGAACTAACTTGGTTATTTTTGAGTTTCCCTCGAGAATTCTCGGAAGAGTAGATATTGATCGGTTGAAGCTGTTGAAAATAGTTTGTAAGCAATCACAACATGTGTAACAAGTGGTAAAGTTTTAGGTAGATTTTTTTTTTTTAATATTACGAAATATTCGATAAGTGTCATTTATCGAAAACGTGGTTCTTATTTATCTACAATATAGCAACGCAATATGTGAAACGAACATTTTTTTTAATTTTCTACTTTACAATTAAAAAAAAAATTTAATTCCAATCGTCCCTTCTACTTTCATTTCAACTATCGAGTCGTACAAAGCGCATTTCGTATGAAATGCTTTCACCATAAAAGGAATCTCCAATATCTTAATTGGAGTCTTGTGCGTAGTTCAAAAGATAAATATTCGCGTATTACCACCGAACAGTGAGTAGCAACCGTGTATTTCATCCTTCCGTTCTCGAAGGTTAAATTTCATTGCCTCGTTGGCGGATTCTCGCGGCTTCCGTTGAATTCTCGTTGCCTCGAGGGCCTGTGCATTATACGCGCGTCGTTATTCGCGGAATAAAAAATAGAGCGCCCGGCGGTGGTAGGAGCGTGCAGGTGGGCGGGTAGATTGCATCGCGTTTGTAGGTTGCAATTGCAGCCGTCTTAGATGCGGGAGTTGGCAGTCTCGCGTTAACCCTGTCATCCGGGGGCGCGGAGTGCATTCAACGGCGGCGCAAGCCGTACGCGATTCCCCGTTTCCTGAATCTTTCGTGTAAATCTGGCTTGTAACGTGGCGCGCGGGCCACTTTGTTCCCCCGGAAGTTTATTAGTTTTGTTATTTCCATCTGAAAGGGCGCGGTTCGCTAACGAAGCCGCCGCCGCAGCCTGCCGCTCTCTCTCCCTTTCTCTCCCTCTCTCTCTCTCTCTCTCTCTCTCTCTCTCTCTTTCTCTCTTGCCTCTCTCATGCGATTGTCATTACCATGGAAATTGCAAAGAATCGTTATGGAGAGCGTTATTTGGAATTAGGATAATGTTGCGAGGAATTACGCCTCGCAGGATCGGGAATGATCGTCGAGGGTGGGCACGTTTGTTTAACGAATCGTTTTACCACTGGCGGACTTTAATATCGTGTAGAATGACGGCTCACGGATGTGAAAATTTTCATAAAAAGATCGTTTCCACGAGGTAGAAAGTTTGAGAAAGATTCAGAATACATTGAGAATGTAGAAACGTATTAGGTCGTGGTAGAATATTCACTCTTATGTTTGAAACACGCGGCAGACGTAACGATTACAGACACTTGGTGCTTTTTAATTTCTCTTGAAATTTAACAGTGACAAGAATCGCGAAAAACAAAGGTGGGACACTTGAAGAGCAAAATATCCGGTTTATATCGGATGAATATAACTTAACTTTTCAGTAGTGTTACTTTCGATAGAGATATCTCTATCTCTTCGCGCAAATCCAAAAATTCTTATCGTCGAAGTTTATTTCACAATGATCGCTTCTTCGAGATTGATAGACGAGCCTAAAGGTCGGTTTAATTACCATCACGCGTAATGAAATTAATTACTGGAATCGCGTAATTTGCCTCTTATTTTATTGCGTTCACTTGTCGCTCGGCCTGGTTGTTTCGTTGCGTTTAATTAACATCACGGCGTAAAAGAGTTACGTGGTTCCCTGAGACTGGGTCAAAAATGGCCCTCCTTGGTTCGCTTCCTTCCCATTCACATCGGAGTAAACGATGCGCCTAATTAACCTTGTTTTCATTGTTTTTGTCGTTCAGCCGGCGGATTTAAAACCCGGCTAGCGGACACAAATCCGGACAACAGTTATTCAAACTGAAACTCTCGCCCACTTCAGAATAGAAATTGTATTTTAAACGAAGCGGCGCGAATCGACGGTAGGTCGGGACACATTATTAAATGTTCAATTTGTTGCGCGAATAAAACACTGTCAACCGGTGAAATCTAAAACTTTTAATATTCAACAACGCGGCAAGGTGTTTGCAATTTGTTAAAAAATTTTTTTTTTGTTCCTTTTTCTCTTTTTCTCAATTCAAGCACTCTTACGTGGAAATATTTCTATTTTGATTGACGTATTGAAATTGCAAAACTAGAAAGTCTGATGGTGTTTATTTTACGTCGAGTATTTCTGAATTTTGTTCTCCTTTTTCCGCGATTTTTTTCGAAATACTAAATTTCGTAAAAATGACATCTACGTTAGTCGAATATAAATCTCGCTATATGAACTTGAAATTTGAGTGCACGTCGACAGATTCTTGTTCAATTCAAACAAAATGTAACGTAACATAACGAAATTCTTTGGTAACTTGTTCAATTGAAAACAAAGCAATACAAGGCAACGAAAGAGAAATGATAAAACAGAAAGGGAAAGTAAAGATTAAGTACCAGGTACGGCGAAGTTTAATTTCAAAATAGAATTCCGTGCAGTCTTCCAATGTCTTTGAAATATTCGAAGGAACAGAACTTAATTGACACGGTGGTTATCTGGCAATTATTATTCGTAATGGACAGCGCGCGATGACGGTCATGGTAATCGACAAATGCTGTTCACATCGTCGACTATTGTAATAATTGCGGGCAAGGTGTAATTAGATTATACGGAATTGCAAACGATCGCTCGAGCGACAGCGTTTCTCTTTACATTATAATTTCACTGGTAACGGAGTGTGTACGTTGATCCGCGTCGCAGCTGAGGTTTCGCGTGCGTTGCTCCTCTTATTAGAGATGATCAGCTTTAATGGTGGCGCAGGAATTTTAATTATATCGTGGCCGTTATACTGCAACATTGAAACTGTCCTGTGTCACTGGAACACACTACGATTACTCTCGATTCTATTGCAATTTTCCGCTGGAAAATTCTTTCTCGTAACAAGGCCTCTGGTAATAAGGTTCACGTTACTCGGAGGCACAGTAGAAATATCGACGATAATGCTACTGGTGTCCTGAATCGTTTCTACGATGTTTGTATAATATTCTATATTCTATATTTAGAAGGAACTTTCCTTTTGCTATCGTAGCTTGATCGAGTTGTATGACTTTCTGAAAATTTTCGTAATAATCCCGTCGTTCTTGTTGACGACAATTTGAATAAGCTTTTGAAACGTTCTTCATTCAGGATTAATTTTCTTGTTTTTCTAATTTTGTAGCTGCGTCGCAAAATGACTTTTCCATGTTAAAGGTTTGAAAAGCGGTAGCTCGTTATCGTTTTAGAGATAAGATAATTAAACCTCTCGGTTATACTTTGTTTGCCAGAAAACATTGGATATTCTAGTAAGATTCTGCCGACAAGGCCAAAATGATGCAGTGTTGGGTGGAAGCGAATTTGCCTGGATTCATCGCCGCAGAAGATTGGCCATCAGGAAGTCCGGGTCTTAATCCCCTCGATTATTGCCTGTGGAATATTTTAGAAGGAAAGGGCTGCTCTGTAAACTCTCCTGTGATGTCGAAACACCGAAGCCAGTTTTGCTGACGGCAGCGACGGACGAATGATTGTCACATTTTTGGAAGGTCGCTTTAAACGGTTTCAAAAACCTTACAAGGAACGATCTTAAATAATGTAGCATTTGTAATTGAACGTTAAATGATCGAGATTTTTATAAATAATTTTTATTAGGAAACCACCAACAAGCAGTTGTCTCCTCGAATTTTTCACAGCTATTAGAGCAGTGTTAAATATTGTAGAAATTTATGCGTAGCAGATGAATTGAAACGAAATGTTACAATGACGTTAAATTGTATTAAATTATAATAACATTTACTTCAATTCATCTAGTACATATAAATTTGTAGAATATTTTACGCTAGTGTAATACGTGCGAGAAATTGGAAGAGGCAAGTACTTGTTAACAGTTTTCTAATGAAAATTATTCGTAAAATCTCGACGATCATTTAACGTCTAATTACAAATGCCACATTATTTACAGCCGCGTTACGAGCGTAATATTTCATATTCAAGAGAATGCGGAACCATGTCTCGTAGTAAACTACTAGCTGGCCGGAATAACCTCTGGGAGTAACATTTCACAACTGTCTACTCCAAACTACTCCTAATACCTATCTTTAAAACGCAAAAAGCGTACGCCAGCGATTCATCGCCGCGGTTACATCCAACCCTTCCTGTTGGATCCGGTCAACCCGAAACGCGCCCCCACTCCCACAAAAAAAACTCCTCGCCGAATCTCACGGTAACAATCTGTCAACCGGTGCCCCTTCTCCACTTCAGTCAGATACACGTTACCAGGCCGAATGAAGCTATCAGGCAGATAATTAATCACGTAACACGGGGGACCGTACGTAGAAACTCAACTGAAATTAATAGAGCGTTGCAGGAAAATAGTGTCGGTCGGTTCCCGTCCCCCTCCTCGATCGATTTACTTACATCGTTATTCAAAGTGTCGGGAAAGTACGGTCAAAGCACGGTCGAAAGAGGCGGTGGAGAGCGAGCGACGGAGAGGCAAAAAGGCAAAAGAATGATAAAGAGGTGGGTGAGGGGAGAGGGGAGAGTAGAACACGACAAGGTTAACGTTTCGAAGTCAACGGGCACGCGCATACTTAATCACCTGTCGTTAACGAAAATTTCGCCGAAACCGTGTAGCCGTCCGCTACGTGTTGATTAAGAGATCTTGATTAAGAGGCACCGTGCCTGTTTCGACGCTCCAAAGGACACTTCTACTCCCGCGAGGCACCGAGCAATGACACGCATTGATGAACGGATACGACGCTCGTATCCGGTCAACGCCTATATCCGCGTGTCAAACGTATCGCGTGAATGTATCGGGCGTTATCAAACGAGAGAGTGCCGCCGCCATTGACGTGGACGTGGCTAAAGGGCCATCGTTGAATTCAGGCGGTTCGTTCGCGATAACCACGAACTCTTTCGGGGTTAAGCGACCGATGTGAACTGCCCGTAAGCCGCGAGAGTCCCCCTCGCACGACCGATCTCTCTCTCTCTCTCTCGTCCAGTCCCCCTGTTTACGGTGGCTTTCCATCCAATTTAAAAGGGCAGCTAATCAAACGCCGGTTCACGTCACCGAAAATTAACGTAATTTCGTCTGGGAAAATCGTTTCGGGTCCAGTCGAGTCGAGTCGAGCTGGCTGACAAAAGAAACATTTACATTCGGTCATATCGCCTAATTGCTGATTAATCAGATGCAAATAGCCGCCACCGTGAAAAACTCTCAATGACGTTCTTTTTCCTTGGCAGATCCCTCTTGAGGCAGACGCGCAGCCCGACCAGTCGCGTGTTTTAATATCGATTGCACGGCGGAATGACGGTGGAAATTACGCGGAATTATTATCAAGCTTTGCTGCTACACGTGATATTAATTTGCGCGATAGCCGATCCTCGATCCTCGTTATGCTTGCTTTCTTTTCTCTACGTTTATAAATGGTGTTTCACTTTGCGAGCGTCGTTCTTGTTCTTACCCACCTGTTTTTACAAGCAAGTTTTTCTGCTCCTTCTCTCTCACTTCTTTCGTTCGTCTTCGTTCGTTTGTAATTCGACGTTGAACGTCTTATATTATTTATTTTTTAATAAACTTGACGTCGCTCGAAGAATGCCAATTTCACGAATAAAAAATCGAATGTTCCTCACCGAATGAAGCATCGTCTTGGAGTGGATCGATATCGAAGTTCATTCAGTTAAATCTACTTCGATTAATGCCTGGCTCCGCTCGATTTCCCTGTAGGCTAAAATTTCCGTAGTAATAATCAGTTCTGAACTTATTTTGTGTCTGAAAACGTAGCTGCGTTCCAAAATGGTTCTCAGTTAATTCCAGAATCGACGAGAATTTGAAAATTAACAACTTTCAGATACGAGGTTACTAATTTCAATTTGCACAGAAAGTTGCGTGTTTGCTAAACGAAAGGGAAGAAGGGAAAAGAATATTTAGCTAGAACTGACGCGGATGGAACGATCGTGAAAATTCAGAGGGTCAGAGGGAGTTGCTTCGTTTCTCGCCGCCATTCTTCCCCTCTTTCGTGAATTTTCCTTCCGGCCCGAGAAATTCGCGAAATTTCACGATGCTTCGCAGAAAAGCGGCGGAGGGAAAGGGGAGGGAGGGGGAAGAAACGCGATTACACCACGGCCGCGATTTTACGCAGCGACGCTTTTGTAAAAATAAGCGTGGCAGAAGCGCGCCCGGCGACGATACGCGATTAAATTAGAATGGACGATGCTCGGTCTTCTTGTCGCGCTTGGAAATTAGTGTAAGCTGATTTTCGGTCAAGGAAATTTGAAACACGCTTGCACGAGCAAAGCGCGTTTCTGCATCAGCTTTTACCGCGCGTCCTCTTTCCACGACGGCCTATCCCACCGAAACATTTTGAATCGCGTTTGACAAAGGCATTTAACAAAGCGTCGCGAATTTTCTGATTAACTAACATCGCGCGAATCGTATCGCTGTTTTTTTTATTTTTATTTTTTTTCTCGAAATAACACGATCCTACGAGATGGGTTTCGGAATAAATGACTTTAAGCCTGATACGGTCTACAAATTTCCGTGGCCGAATTTCATTCTCGTTTCGATTAAAAAAAGCTTTGAACTTATTATAGGGGAAACTGTAGCGTAAAATGAAAGTAATAAATCGTTTTTTCGTACTTTGACACATCGTTTGGACGATAGGGAAACGCGATTGAAAATTACTCGAATAACACAGCGGGAAGGTAACAGCTTCAACAGTAAATGAATTAGGCGTACGCGATCGAATTTCTATTAAAATACGAATCGGTCGTCTAATTCCAATAAAATGTTGATATCAATTCCTCCCGTTGTGTTGATTTTTCGTTCATATAACGCCATTTATATGAAATTTAAAAGATTTCCATGCTTTGCCGAACAATGTCATCTAATCCATAAGATTTTCTAATGGCATTTTCAGCCACGTTGTTTTACAAATTTCCCAGCAAACTTTACCCATCATGCTGGCGGGATAGCCTGGCTACAAAAGCCAGCATTGTGCATAGCTTGAATAATAGTTAAGGTTCTATTCCGTTTTCATTTTTCGATCAAAAGCAAAATAGTGTTTGAATTATTATTATTACAATTTTTTTTTTATTCTTTCACGTTCCGTTGGACTATTGTCGCAAAAGCAATCGAATAGTTTCTATCGAGTGCTCGTATTTTTCATTTGTCCCATCAAGAACAATGGCTTGCACTTTAATGGAGTTATTAGAGTTCAGGTGAATTAAAGGGAGTTCTGCAAAGAAATAAAATATCCATTTCTGGTATTCGACAGCGACGCAATCAGCCTGAACAATCAGCCTGTTTCCTTAAATATTTATGAAGTTGATAGAAATCAGGTGATGAATGGTAATGATATTCATTAGCCGTGTCTATATCTGGTCCACATTGTTGTTCGACTACTGTGAAAGATATTATCTCGGGATCTCTGGAAGAGAGATGCAAATAATAATTTATTTCTTTTTATTAACTTTCGTTTGACCAGTTAACGTTGAATTACAATTTTGCAACGTCGTCCTCGTCCTCACTTATCGTTTATTTGAATTTACAATTTCTAAGTACTATTGAGAATAAAAAAAAAAAAAAAAGGTTTGAGAACAATGAAAATATTTAAAATTATATTTTTTGATATTTAACGCAATCATTGTTTTTAAATTAATAAAGTTTACAATCGCGACTTATTAGATTTATTAAATCGAATACATTTATTTAAATTTTATCCACATTTTTGAATTGAAGATTTTTTTATTCTGAATGAATGCATCACGAAGGCACAATAGCAGAAATATGAGAGAAGAAAAAGTGTTTTTTAAAATACAGAAATGTTTTTCACTGCCAGTTTTCATTTAATATAGTACGAAATTTGTTTGATGTTTGTTAGAACTACTAGGCAGAGAGGTTTATTTGTTTCATTCATCGCTGCTATTTAGGATTTCCTAATTCGAGGAAATTTATATTCATGCAGGTCTTTTAAATATTTTATCTCTGTTTTGTAAATTTTATTAGAAAGCTGATCTCCTAAATTGTTTCATTTATCTTCTAAAAGCTTTTAAAGCGGTGGACAAGGAAACATTTAAAATTGATACTTTAGATTGAAATGGATAAAATAAAATTTGTGTTAAAGATACATATATCCCAGAATTATATTGTACGTTCATTTATTTTGTCAGTTAAAATTCAATTACGAATGTTATTCCCGTTTTACTTTTTAAATTTTCTTTTGGCCACTGCTGCATTTATGAATATTATTTTTATCAAGAGTCCCTGTTTTAGAGTGGATAATATTTTTAGAGTTTTTTTTTTTTTTTTTTTTATTAGCTCAGCTATAAAATAACGAAGAAACGCAAAGTATTTTTATACTGAACCAGCATCGTCGTTCATGTTAATACAGCCAGCAATCCGGGAACAAATGAATTACGAATTATGAAACAATCAAGCAGCTGTAGCACACAACTGCTGAAAATGCAGATGGATTTATCACCAATACGTGAAACAATTTTTCGTACAACTTAACAAAGAATCGGCCACGTTTCCACGAAAATATATTCCAACTCGGCAATTCAAATCAGATTAGCCAAGTTCGTTCAAACGAACTTATAATTCTTCGAAAGTTCTCCATTCCCTTCTTTCCTCTTTGTCGATTCGTTCGCGTACTCTCGCTCGCATCTATAAATTTAATGGGTGAAATCTTTTTTTCTCTGCCGTGAATGCGAAATTCCGTCGAAGAGGACGGAAGTGTATAAAGAGGTCTCCGGCGAGGGAAGCGGCGCCGTGTTGAAAAATTCAGAACAGAAACGACACGGAGTCCGGACTTGTAATTACTGCAAGATGGAAGCTCTGGTCGAACGAGCCAGGAGTTAACAAATTATTGTACCGAACCGGGCGGGAAGATGAGTTCGCGTTATCAAACGTGCCTGGGATACGCGACTAAGAAAACGGTGAATTGGCTTCGTTAGATTCCGGTCGCCGCGAACCTTTGCATTTAGTTCCGGCTAAATTTGAATGCGTCGAACAAACGTCGGCTCTTCGTTGTCACGATGATTCTCGTGCTGACGCTGCGGAACAAATGCTGGTCCAATGACCGTGACCTGCCGAGTTATGATACCCTTGCTAAATGTCGCGTTAAATTAGAAGATCCAGTAGATTCTGTCCAGACAGTGCTCTACTTCTTGCGCGAAGATGGCTATAAATTCTTGAGCTCCTTTCTTCTTAATTAAAGTTTACTCTTTTACCTTCATTTTTTGTTACGGTGTTTTCGACGAACACCGTGCATTGGCAGATCTGATATTTTGTCGTTTTTTCTTTGACATTTATACGATGATTGTACAGCAATCTGCGTAGAATATTTCAAATACTTTCAATTTATATTTATTTATATTTTAATTATATTTATATTTTAATCTCAAATACTTTCAATTTATATTTATTTATATTTTAATTATATTTATATTTTAATCTCAAATACTTCCAATTTATATTTATTTATATTTTAATTCTAACATTATAAATTTTTAAAATTTCAAAAATAGATTCGTTCCATTTCATCAAATTGATTTCGTTTTGATATTCATAGTTTCAGATGGTAGAATATTTAAAATCTCTCGTTTAGAATTTCATCCCATAACAGATAAACAATTTGAATTAATAATCTAGAATTCCTCTGCATCCGATTCTCCTCTTTATTAATTTTTCATTTATTCGAGGACGTTGATCAGATAAATTTGAAGTTGCCCACATACGAAAATTTCTAGAAATACTAGGAGTCTCGCAAGCATCTCAAAACAATTTTGTAAGAATATTTTATACAGAAGCGTATTATATACAATACTCCAGAAAAATATACCACTCCGAACTCCACACAAGCTACCAAAGCAAATCGAGTTTCTTAAATCTTTGGGGAATATCATCTTCGATCTTCGAAGACTACATAGTAACCTTTGTTCATAAACCACACGAGCTATCTTTCGTGCAGTAACCAAGCAACGAAGCAAATGTATCACGTCTTTGATATCAAATCCGAAAGTGTAGTAACCTAGTTTCGAAGTCGGTACACGTTGACTCGCAAAATCAAGTTCAAATAATATTTGCGATAAAATTTTTTCGAAAAGGCACGATACTTTTTCTGATTTTATTAGCACTGTAATGAGACACAATGTAAGTCGTAATTATATTGGTAAAATTTGAAACCAATTCGAAGGTTACGTATGTATATACACGTGATAAAAAGTAACACAACTTAAAAGAATATTGTATCTTAATAATATCAATCAATTACCATTGTGATTTAATAATAACATAACTGATATAAAGCGAATCATAATATAAATGAATAATGAATTCTAATACTTTGGTGTTAGCGAATAATACTAGATAATTTTTAATAATAATAGAGAATTTCTGTGATAATCAAATATTGCAATTTCTGATATTTTCCAAATCAGCCTGCAATTTTTATAAAAAAATACGTACGTGCAAAAACGTACCAATAGCATATAAAATACTCTCGTCGTTTGCGTTCGAAAGCCAACTGAGAGAACAGTACACAGATTGTAATCAAAAATGCTGTGTTATCGGGGAGCGAACAAGTACTGTACTTTTTTTTATTTCTGCACGTATACACGCCGCGTAGCTGTACGACAGTAGGCGGAGGAAAGAGATGGTGCAAGAAGCACGAGGAGCTTTGTAGAGGCCCAAAACTCGGAAACTTCGGTTTGATCGCGAGCAATCGACCGTTCATGAATGACCCTCGGCATTAAATTCGAGGCTGTTGTACCATTCGTACGGGAGCCCATAAAATTCCAGTTGTACGATGGCCGGGGACCGTTCGATCGTTGCGATGCGTCGATACCGCGCCGGAAGGGGAGAAACGATCGCGAAATGGCCCGAGCGTGCCTCGTGAAATAGATCGTCGATTCGTTCTGGAAATAGTTTCGGCGACAAGTTGCCGGTATTGTTGCCGTTACGAATGGCTCGTAAACTATTCACGCGTCGATTACAGACGCCAGTGGCCCTCTTCTTCCAGCGCTGTGGCCTGCAATTAGAGGATGAGACGCTTTCAACCATCGCGATGATCACAAGGCGAAAGCATCGTTTCCAAGGAAATACATAGACCGGCCAACGCGACTGAGGTTTACCATATCGTTGCCTCTGCTTGTGAAACGTGTATTCTTGTGTTATATTCGCGATTTGTTTCTTGATATTTGATGAATGTTTGAACGTTGAATGTTTCAACAGTAATTGTCGCTAAAATTCCATAGAAAGGACGCGCAAGCAATTGAGGTCGCTAACTGTAGGATTGGACGCCCGTTTTCCCTCTTTTCTATTCAAGGACACGTCTAAAGATCTCTTTCGTCAGAATGAAACGTCTTTTTTTCCGAGCGGTTATTCTTTTTCACTTCTCTCTCTCTCTCTCTCTCTCTCTCTCTCTCTCTCTCTCTCTGTCTTTCTTTCTTTCTCACTCTTTCGCGGCTGCTTCTGTTTCATATCCGGGCTGAAACGAGAACGGCCAGAAGATTAATGAGTAAATATTGTAAAAAGACGTTTTCACGGATGTTGAACGAGAACGGAGAGAAAATTATGCGAACGCGCTGTTGAATGTCGGTTAATAAAGATCCGTATTTGTCGAAGGTAGCCAGAAGAAGGATATTATGTTGCGAGGGATTATATTCAGCTTATATAGAATTCTCGTCGAGTGTTGCACGGATACGCTTGAGGAGAATGGATCGCGTTTTCGGCAAGCCCGGTTTTACACCGCCCTGTGTATCGTTAAAGCGCAAGAGAAAATTCGCTTCTTTCGTTTCTCGGGTGCAGCGTTGCGCGAAACGCCCGGTAACGATGCCAAACGAGAAACAAACAGTCGCAATTGACCGTTTGCTTTTGCGCGAAAGCCGCGTTTAATCAGCGTCAAGATAATGTTCTGTTTAAAAATTTTAACAACCGGCGGAACGCGGCCGAATCATTTTCAATTCTGACTGACTTCCTTCGCTCTCTCGCTCTCTATCGACTCGCAAGGTATTACGAGCTCGAGTATTGCAGTCGCATCATTATTCGCACAGCGTTCTTAGAAAGATTACAATTTTTTTTCACGAAATCAGTTTTTACTTGGAGAAGGAAAATTAGACGCACGATATTGATCATTGTAATTGAGAAATTAGTCAATTAATTTACTGTACTATCTTTAGTGATAGCACTTTTCTAAAAAGTATTCTGAATTTATAAAAATCCTCTCTCAGTATTGTGAGCCACGAAATGTCAAAACGATTGGACGCCTGCACTTTCCTCGTTTCGCGCTGCAATATGCAGCATAAATGTAACATCAAATAGCGGAATTCAAGACGATTATCGCGCAAATTGCGATCTTGTATTTTCACGGGAACGAGCGGGGGCGAGCGTTTAACGAGCGAATAGCAATATTAAATTTGTAATAAACGTAGAAGGAGGAACGGCGTGGCTTCAAGTTCTAAACGAAAGTGGTTGGCTCTGTAGCAAGTGAAATATGAACGGGAGCATAATATTTCAGTGAAGCGCGAGTCGATCTAGAATCGAATGAAACAAAGGTCGGTAGCGCAGCAAAAGATTACACGCGCCTGTTGTTGCAGTAAAATGTAATTGCAATTTCGCGAGAAGACGGATGCTCGTTTTACTAAAAATACTCTGTTTCACCATCACGTCGGTCGAATTCTTTCACCATGGACGGTGCGCGATTCGCAAACGTTTCTCTGATCGGCCATTTGAACGCGTAAGGAGCAAGGCGAAGTAAGGATGCGTCAGGAGATGATTGATCGTAATTTTGTTATCACTTTAATCGCTTCAATTAGTTGCGTTGCAACCTCTTAAAGCTGTTCGCACACTGTAAATTGCACGCAGCGTGCGTAATAACGTGAATAATTTCTCGAGCAAGAATATTCTCCGAAATTTGGATTCGCTCGCGTATAGGTTGCTCTGACGGACTGAACATTTTTCAATGCGAAATTCAACTATTCAAGATTTGAAGTTCAAACTTCGGAATTCGGATTTCGAAATTCGGAGCTTTAAATTCGAGATAGTGGCAAATGTCAAATACCTCGATGCCAATGAGAAATGAGATGTTAATGTTGAGACAAGAAATTTATTCTAATCGTTCAGTGTTTCAATCAGAAGTCCAACACGTTGAATTCTCTGCAAACAGAATAGCAACTCAACGCTGGTTGACGATCGAAACGAAATTTAACGAAACGTGATCGCAAGACAGTTGAAAGATGCTACCAAAACGTGGGAATCAAACACGTTTTCCGAAGAGATTCTTTTTTCGCGGCTACCAGACCGCGTCACACGGTTGAGAGGGAGTTGATTTCAACCAAACGAAAGTAATTCCTGTCCCGTATATTCACGGACAACGGCGAGCTCTTCATTGACGTTCGAGTTCTAACTGAATTTCTTTCGTTACACTAATCGGCTTAAACCACGTTCCATCCGGTACCAGGGCGGAATGGCAGACGTCGTTCCTATTGTTAACCGATCCTGCGAAAGTTGCGTTTCAATTTTCTGAAAAATATAATTTCCGGAGTTGCACAACTGTGCGCGCCCGTCAATTTACTTCTGCTAGAAGAACCAGAGAGCGGTGGACAGAAAGAGAGAGAGAAAGAAAGAGAGAGAGAGAGAGAGAGAGAAGGTAACTTGCTCGCTTGCTTGAAGGTAACTAAAAGTTAGGGAAAATGTTGCGCCCAGACGGAGGATTAAAAAGTTGGAAGAGATAGAAGATAAGTCGTCCGACTGGCTGAGAGCACAGTAGTATATCTAAATGATACGTATCGACGACGTGCCACGCGACGTTCTCGCCCTCTTCTCGCTTCGCCTTCGCCCACCTTTCTCCCTCTGACCCTCTTTATTTCTCCTCGCTTTTTTTCTGTCATTTTCTCTCTCTTTCTCCTTCTCTCCGCCCTTCCCATTTCGAAATTGAACGAGACTCTTGAACTTTTGCATCGCGTGTTTATTCAGAGCCGGTCTCTCTCGCTTTGTGCGCACCGCCACCGACGTCAGAAACTGGCAAGTTGAGCAATGCATCACGGATAAAATATCGCGAATACGTGAGCGTTCTTTTGTGTGTACACACGCAGGCCGCCGGGGAATTCGTTTTGACAGCGCGCACCAGGAATCTGTAATACTTCTTCGGGGAATTAAAAAAAAAAAAAAAAAAAAAAAAAAATGAAAGAAAGAAAGAAGAAAAGAAAGAGCTAGTCGAAGTTGGGATAGGAATTCGGATCATTTGTAAGGAGTGCCGCGTTCCCACGGTGCATATTAAAACTAAACTTCGCTCTCTTATACGCTATCGATCTTCCTTTTTTAGGGAAGACACGCCGTGATTTCGCCGATATTATCGGCACTGGTCGCGATAAGTTCCGACGAGCGTAGGAAATTTTGCGAATCTTGCTGTTTCATCGTCTTCTTTGACGTTTAATACTTTCGCTTGAAGATTTCCCCTGTTCTTATGGAATTCCTGCTAAGAAGAGGGTGATATTTTCCATTTCGTCTCAAATTTTACATTATTATTATATTAATTATAATATAATTTTATATTATTATGTATAATATGTTATTATTTAATATTTAAAATTATAATATTTTAAATTATTATATATAATTTTAAATTATTTTTAATACATATTACACTTCTGTAAAGTGTATGTCATATACACTTTAATATAAAATACATATAATAATATAGTACATGTATAAATATAATTTTATTTAATACATTTTTCAATAAAATTACACCGTGTGGATCGTAACAGGACATTCGTAAAAAAGTTTATGACTAAGCAGTTTATGACCAAGCAATGAAAGAAACAAGTATTGCACCGTTGGGAATTGTCGGTGATAATTAAAAATGAAAACAAGCTCTTCTCTTTCTGTTTTCATTTTCAAATTTGCCGTTTCACGCGGCTGGCTCTCCCGGCATAAATACCGGCTAATTTACTTCCTGATATATGCAGTTTTAAGAGGGGAACGATTGAAATAGTGGCCTTTCGCCTCAAATAGTTCGCCGGTATGGTTCCGGTACTTAGTTACCGGGGCTTTGAAATTAGAAGTATAGTCTTTTAACGCTGTTAACACGCAACACGCGTGACTTATCCCCGGCAGAGTGCTCGCATAATTATACAGTCTCCACGCGTATTTAACGAAGACAGGGGAATTTATATACGCGTGTGCATATGTTCAACTATTCTGGGGGAAAAATGATGACGTTTGTGAAAATGTTCGCGCGCTCCAGTTTGCTATCACCTGTCGACGTGGGAAACTTTTGTGCGTCACAGCCTACTTCTGTGGAATATCTTTTGTGGAAAAAAATTTCGCGTTATAAATTAACGTAATTTCCTCTATAAAAAATAAGAAATCTTGCAGGATTTTATGTTCCAGCGAGACACCTTGGGTTTTATTAGATCTCCGCTCGAAATAAATCTGAGTTTCTTCTTCTCGTTGAACGAGAGAGGGACGTTAAACGAAATATATTCGTACGGTTGGCAGAGTTATTTCGTTTTTATTTCGCGATTTATGCTTTGAAACACCAACGATAGAGATCGCTGTATAAAATACGATTGTAATCGTAGGAATAAATTTCGTGAACAGGGATTGTTGAGTGGAAAAAAATACAGAATGTCGGTTACAAGTATCTGATTGTGAAATCAGTTTAATCAGCGAATTCGTACCTGGAGCCAGTTGCTACTCGGGAGCACGGGATAAATGTTTAAAGGATTTCTTTCGTTGCTTTCGCGCGTTCATGTTCACTATTGTGACGTTCAACTTCTCGCATTCATTTTACAATTTTCGCTTCGGGATGTGCACAATTCCCTCCGTATCGTCCATCATTTAAATTCTCCTCCGACTCGGTGCTTGGAACTAAGAATTGAACCAATAATGAGTGAAAATTGCCCGATGTTAAATAAACATCAACCCAATTTCGTTTGTCGACTCGACAGTACATTTCTGCATCGTTGTCGCCGCAAATTTGATCGTTGCGAGATGCAAGACATCGCCAAAGACATTTATTATTAGTCGCGCGTGAGCAACAACCGAAGAAGCTGTTGACGAACGTTGAGCAAACAGAGACCGGCGCAACTCCAATCTACGCGTTACTAACGAGCATAATTAGATTTACGCGGAAGTATATTAGAGGGACGATTTCGAAAGGAGGGGCGGCAAGATACACGATAATGGCGCCATATGCATAAACGCTCCGTAGTAAACTGTAGTTGCGCGCGTGTCCGTGTACAGAAAGATGCGATATCATAGTCAGCTGCGCTGCATAAACTTGCTCGACATAGTACATACATACGTACAGTTCACGACCCGGCCGTGGGTAGTTTTGGGGGTAGCGCGGTGCCAGGGTCTGCCCGTGAACAGCGCGACACGGTTGCACCGCGAGACATCGCGAAACTTCGATTCCATCGTGTAATTTTATCCTTTTTTTTTTTTTTCCTTCGACGTCACGTTACAATCCGCTTGCCACCCCCTTGTTGCTTCCGACGCGCATTTGTCGAGCCGCAGCGAATCGTCCTCGAATCAATATCGAAGCTCCCACCGAAACGAAGGAGACGGTCGTCGCGAGATGCCAAGCCACGCGATTAGATCTTTCATTCTGCCCGCTCGAAATGGGATTCCGGGACGGTGAATGCAACTTCTTCCAGGTTTTTCGTTCGTTTGTGCGGTAGTTCTTTCTCGCGGGGAAAAATATGGTTTTGGCCCGATGCGTAGGTACCTCGTCGAAGAAGTTTCAAGATTGATGACCGGATACTTTGATAAAATGCAGCTCGCGGGTTGGATGAAATAAACAGATTAGAGCGGACTGAACGAGGAAATTGTGCGTAAAGATCACAGATGGAAAATACGTTTACGATAACATTTATGGAAACTTTCTACGAATATACCACGTACTTGATAATATTGTGTAATATGAATGAATTAATGAGTTGCGAGTTAAACTTTCTTTACAAAATTGTAATTTTTTTAGCAAATGTTATATATTATACAACTGTATAATAATGTAATACGATATATGTAGTCAAGTAATTTGTGACATTTAAAATCTTCTAAAATTTCGTGCGTTGTTTTATTAATTTATTACGACACATAAAAATGATTTATACACGACACATGAAATAATATTATTTCGAATTACGTGTCGCATACAAAAATTACGTTTAAATCTTTTCCTTTGAAAAAATGCTTCTTCTCGAATCGACGTATCCAGGCAGTGATGTTACTTTTTATTTCATTTCTCCCTTCTTGTTTCTTTTTTCATGTTACGTGAACCTGCTGCTTTGACGCGATTTCTCGCTTCGTTTTCGTTTAATAATAATTAACTCCTTTGCTGGGGTGGAATTAAATACCGTTCTCGAAGCCGTAGTTTGCGTTCTTTAATTAAAAAATATCGAAGCTCTGGCAACCGTGTTTCGCGCGAAATATTTCGAACCAAAGGCTTATCTGTTCACGCTTTGCGAATTGTAATTAATGCAAGACGTGCCAAAAGATCGAGAAACGCAAACGGCGGCCAAATTAGGTTAGCTCCTCGCCGATTCAAAGATCCCCGTTTTTATATTTATGTGCCCTCGTGCCCTACGCAATATCGATAGTATCGACGACGTGAATAGACGAGCCACGGTAATCACGAGTTTTGCAATTTAATTATCAAAATTTAATTAAATTTAATTATCAAAATAACATATGTTTGCTGTTACGAATACATTCTCGCGGGGGGAATTACGTAACGAATTATTCTCTGCGTCAGTTTCCTATTTTTATTCAAATGATTATTGACAAGTATGAAACGTTTTAGAGCTAGATCGTACATGAATTTTCAATAATTGCATTTAGTTACAGCTAATTTGAAGTTACTTAAGAGTCAGTTTTTCTATCAAAATAGAACGAAGCGTGATAAATCATATTTGTCATATCCCGATAATTGCACAATTTTGCCACTTTACAATAGGCCAATTAAATTATCAAAATCGATACTCGTACAGCTTTATCTCTTGCACGATTGTGCACGAGAAATATTATTTTTCAGTTCTTTAATTAACGTTCGTTGAATCGTGCGCGAAGGAGTCTGACTCGAAAGGGTTTCGCGGCCGACCTACTTACTTGTGTCCCGTGCCATTCTGCCCTTCCGTCCGCCCCTCCTTATCGAGCATCCTTGCGGCTCGATAATCTCGCGAATGTCAGATAACTTATCGTTAGATAGCTGAAGTGTTTCAGCCTTGTCTTAGATTAGCACGCGTCTATTCCGGCGAGCTGGCTGTGTGTCGCCCCGGCGTTTCATCCCCCAAGTGGGTTGTTCGCCGCTACAATTGTAGCTTAACCTAATGTCAACCAACTTGGTATTACGTTGCCGCGTCGTGACGCCGTATAATCGAGTCTTTGTGGCAGTAATGTAAAAGAAATTGCTCCCGGAAACTTGCTTGTGTATCGATTTGAAGAAATATGTACACAGCGTTTGTGGCGGAGGGGGGGAGGAGAAGCGAAGGAAATTACTCCAACGAGTTTATTTTCCACAAGATGTAGGTTAATCGAATAACCTACCGTCATTTGCAAACGCTTATTTACTATTACCGCGTTTTTGTTAATTGATTGCTTACAGCCACCGTCGCACTCGATACGATGTAAATTGAATTTTACGGATAAATATAGAGTCCCCGTGATGATGCGAATTCGATTCGCCGGGGGATTCAAAGTGGATCTCTAAGAGATATAAATACACCGTGCTTGTATTACGTGCAAATTTAATCGCGTAACGTAATATTTTATGCTATTTACATGTCCATTGCGAGAACACGCGGCAATTTGTTTGATTCGAGGTATCGGGCTACAAAATGAAATAATAACGCGTAGATGAATAATCGGAATCTCGCATTACGCCAGAACGATCGGTGTACTTCGAGGTGGAGATAAAATTACGAAAATATTTCGAAGAACGGGGAAGGGGTACTACATAGAACGATTATTAATCAAAGTGTGTTTCACTCGACTGTGCGCAAGTTTGACGTTTGCGATATTTAGTGTAGGTCGGTTTGCATTTCGCAGTTGCGACGTACAGGAAAAATTAAATCGGTTTAAAGTTAACGAGACTGTCCTCTTTAAATCTTGGTGGAAACGCGTTTCGCCCGCGTGGACCGCGCGCTGCGAATTTTTCTTTGAAAAAGGAATAAAGTGAAATCAGTGGAAATCGATATGTGGGGCGTGTAAATAGTTGTGCACTGGATTTTTCGTGCGATGCGTCCTACAAATATTTGCGTACTGGTCCCGGGTGCGTTTCACTCCGAGCAATCGATAGAAAATTAATCCGAAATTCAGTTTTACGTGGAGGCAGTCTTTCGTGAAAATTAGTTTTCGCTTCGCGATTCGCATTTTTTCTCTTCTTTTTTCGTCAACAGACGCTTGCTTTATTCGTACGAGTACAATCTGTTTTTTTTTTTTTTTGCATTAAATACAAATAATATAATAATAAATTGTTATATTTATTATTATTATTTTATAATATAGTAATTTCGTGATTTATTTTATGTAAGCGAAATTGATTTTTTATGATTCAACAACATTTATTTGTCAGAAAGAGTACTATTTCTGTGAATGAATACTATTTTGTTTCTTTTTCTTTTCTTTC
>NW_025110516.1:0-29396 GCF_011392965.1 Frieseomelitta varia | reverse complement strand
TTTTTTGAGAATTTTCTCCTTTTCATCTTTTCCCTTTGGCCGGATCGAGGAGATAGTGTCAAAGTCACAGAGGGCTGGAACACAGAGAATTAACCGAGCCAGCCGGCTGGCCGCCAGACGATCGACTATTTTCGATGTAACTTTTCCCCTTTAAAAGCGTCCAGCGGCGCTTGTCAGAACTTTCCGATATAGCTTTGGTCCCGATGCTTGGCCCCGCTGGTTTATTGTGCCCCTGGTGCTTGTCTCCTTCCGTTTGTTCATTCCCGGATAAATGCAACGCCGGCCGCCGGCCACCGAGCAAATAAGTCAAGTGTACCGGCGACGGTTTTATGTACCTCCTCCTCGAGGAATCGGAAATTGCGGCCGGCAAAAGTATGGTCGCCGTACGCGCGGCGAACGATCATTTTTGGCCGGGGCAGCACCGCCGCGGAACCAAGGTTTTATAACGAATCGAGGCACGGCCGTTCGAGTCATTCGAGTTACAGCATCTTATTACTCGATTTCGAATGTTGAAACGAGCGTTGTTGCGAATGCTTTGAAAGAAATTTACAGAAAATGTATAAATATTAATATTCTCTCGTATTCGGTAGGAATAGGACAAGTATCTATATTTATTATGCTTCACCTTGCTCTGTATTTTGAGTCATTCTGTGTCTGTGTAATCGTATTTTTCTATGGTTAGAAGATTTCCCAAAGCAAAGGAATGCTAAAACTTGAAACTGAAACGGGATTTGAACGTAGAAAGTTCAAAGACCGCGACAGAATTAACGTAGATACGAAGAAAGAATTTTTATGGTCATTTGAAATTAATTAAAGTGATTTCTCGTTGTCGTTGATACAAGTCGTTGAAGGTTCTTTTTAGATTCGTGCAAACGATAAATTCATGGAATGATATGTATTATGTACGTGTAGCGAAAGAAGAAAAAGAACGTATGACTTCCTCGTATCTTCAAACTGATAATATCTCCAACAGAGTCATGCTGACCATAAAGTTCTTCCACGACACAAAGTAATTTAGTGTAAAACATTTCTTGTGTCGCGTGATGGGATGAAATTGTGTCGTTCTGTACGTATCTCGCAAAGTAACGTGCAATATTATCTTTCGTTCAAAGTATGATAAAACTACTCGATGTAATGGCAGCGACAAATTTTATTACGCGAATGTTTCGTGGTACCAAATGGAGAAATCTATTTAAAAGAAAACATCGAAACTATCGATGAAATGTTTAGATCGTAAAATGTTTAATAAGAAGTGAATTCCGGATAAATTTAACATTGTGAGTCCAGTTAATTGATTTTTTTCTCTTAAAAAAAGAGCAATAGAATCCTCTTGTCGATATTATCATTACTTTGATACTGAAACTTTCCAAATAGTCGAAATAATTAATTCGTAGCATTCCATCGAAATTTTCTAATTTCCGTTTTTTTGAAATTCGATAATAATTTTTCGTAAAATGTACGGAGTGGCAAAATCAGTCAGTGTGTGATTATAAAAATAAGATCGAAAAGAAAAAATAACATTTTCAAAAATATTCTTTCTTTTCGCTTTCAAAAAAATAGGCTTTGAATATATTTCGTTAAAAATTGCATTGGTACACACGTACTTGATAAATTTTCAAATTCGATTTTCTCGAAAACGAAGCATCGTACAAAAGAATTTTGTCGCACATGGAATAACCTGTTGTTAATTATTCTTTCCTGTCACGTTTATAATTAGCTAAATCTAAGTACACTTGATGAATTTTTAAACTCGATTTTCTCGAAAAACGAAAACAGGTCGTATGGAAAAATTTTGTTCTTCTTTTTCGACTCGTTTTTTATATGTAGACTCACACTCTGTGATTATACCGTGATTTCAGGTACACTCTGTATAAATAAAAACTTGCATCATAGAGTTTTTCTTATTCCTTATACTTTCGTTTCTTCGATACAAATTTATATCTTATGATAAAACTTGAGGAAAACGTCATTTTTACTACAAATTTATTAAACTTTTTTTAAAGTTTAATAAAGATTTTTATCAAGAATTGGCCAAGTTCTAATTGAAAAATTTACAGTGTCCGGCACTGAGCGACTAATGTTTTAACAAATATTTAGGTAATTTCGAGAGGTGATTTCTCGATGATTATTTCACGTTTTTATTCGTCTCGCGTGCTTTCTATTACATACAGTTTCGTCAATTCGATTCGACTGGTGGCTCGCGTTCGACCGCCCATCGCACCTCGCAATTTTCCGTTCATTGTTCCGAACGATTTTTCTTGCGTTGCCTTTCCCCCCCCCCGTTGGTAAAGCCGTACGCCACGTACACCGCGTACATTTTGTAAGGGCGTGCATTACTCGACGCGTGTAATGGGCCAAAATAACGAGAGTGGTTACTCCTTCTAAATTTCAATTCCATTCGGCCGATAGGAATTGTAACAAAAGATGCCCGTATCAAATTTTATGGGGTTTCATCCATTTGGCCGGACGGTTCGATGCACTCGTCGTTTCGGATCCATTGTTCGTAGTCGCACGCATCTTTTCGTACCTGGGGCCAGCGCAAATTTGGTGGCAGTCAAAACGGATAATGGACCGGAAATACTGATCGTTTCGGTGGATTTGCAATTCCTGAAAAGCTATTGGACTCTCCGTTTCTATTCTCGTTACTCTGGCACTTTATGAGATCCTAAACGGTCGGCAGTCTATTTTATAATTGATCCGCCACTTTTGTCCCTTTCATCCAAATTTTATTACTAATTCCAGAGAATGTCGTAATTTAAGGAACAGATCTAATTTCATTGAGACTTTCAGTGCTAAAAATATGGTTAAACGGAATCGAAACTAGCTAACTACTTGGAATTGTCGAAGGAAGTAGTAAAATTCAACCGAGGGTAAATTTCTTTTTAAGTTCCCATTCGTTTCCGTTCATCGTAGAATATTACTCTTGTCTGCCATTAAAATGTACCTCCGTTTTATATTTTTCTTTCATTACAAAGATCTTTATTTAAGATATTTTACTTTGACATTTGGTTACATTTTAAAATGTACATGTCCATCTAATTAAAATAGGAAAGAACGCCATTACTTTTTGACCAATTCAACACGCTGTTTGTATTTGTCGTATCGATGAGCGTATATTGCAAAGATAAATATTTATCGGGGTGTCGGTCTTGAAAAGCAACGTTCGTTTAAATGCCGCCGACGCAACTAATGAAAAAAGGGTGCCGGCGATTTGTACCGATTAAAGCGCGTTGCCGCACGAAAATAGGAGAAGCTATAACCGCGCTTAGCAATAATCGTGGCAGCGATTAATCGTTGAATCAATTTCACCGACAGCCGGGATTCCTCGCTAGGAAATTGCCATCGAGTAGCTTTATCAAGATACACAAAGAACGCGAAATCCATTTCGTTAATTTCCTCTCGAAGTTTCCTGGTTGGTTTCATCGGGTATAAACCGTCGTCGGCTAGCGTGCAACCGATTTAATTAAAAGTTACGAGCTGTTTTTTTCCAATCGCCCGAGCATCTTCTAACGTGAGATCGATAAACGATAGGTCCTGTGGATCTATCTGGTGATGATGTTACCGATTCGTTGTGGAATGTGATTGTCGAGCGAATTTCGTTCGATAATTTCTAAACGTAGGACAGACTACTTTTACACTCTGTTTGTTTTATTGACGACTAAAGCATAAAGATTGTCTCGAAGAAGTTAGAGTGAATAGCATTAAAAGTGAGTGATAAAGTTTATAATGTAACAAAGGACATAAACTTTTATTCATGTATCTTGTAGAAATTATCCAAAATATTATTATATTATAAATCTGCAGAATTGTAGTTTGAAAAATCATAAATTGGTCATTTCGACCACGTTGATAGTTTTGGTGTTGCATTTTTTATAATGTTCTCGTTTAGATTCAGAGAGCAAATGAATTTTACATTTGACTTTCAAAAAGTAGTCGGACCTTTTATTCTTCGATGAACACCAAACGTTAAACTATCAAATTATCCATTTTCGTGGATAGAAGGTTTCGTCTAATTCTAAACAGAAAACCGCCGAAAATCGCCGCGATCGTACATAAATTTCAATACGTTTCACGCTCGCTTGCCTCGATTTGCACAGGCTGTTTCGCTTCTATAATGGAGTAAATTGCAGCTTTGAAAACGAGATGACCAATATGCATTCTCGAGGCAGAGGGAATCGCGACACCGTCTCGAGAGCTTGTTATTGGTAAGAAAGAGAACGCCGCGATTGTCGGAAGGTAGCTGACCATTGCGGAACTTCCGTGTCCCCTGCTAACGATCCTTTCTTTCCGGTCGCATCGAGTCCGTGGCGACTATTGTGTTGCAGCGATAGGTCGAATAAAGGCTGCCTCATAAAGCGGACCGTCGGTTCCGCACGTTCAGGATTTTCCCGGGGCTGAAAAACGGCGTGCAATATGCGCGATGCTCGCGTGCAAGCTCGTTCGAACGTGTGCCCGCGGGATCGCACACGTACGTATGGCCACGTATGTATGTATTACGGTCCAGAAAATGTAAATTTTTTCCGTTACCGCGAACGGTCTCGGCAGTTACGGATTAATGGCGCAGAAATTATCTGACGAAACAAATGATGATACCTTCCATTTTAATCCTAGCGATATTTCACTTGACTTGCACGTGTAAATGGAGAGAGAGAGAGAGAGAGAGAGAGAGAGATTTTTTTACTTACCGATGAATTTTGTTGCATTTTCTAACTTGTAATCATCAACGTATTAATCTAGCTTGCACATCTTTGTGATAAAAATGGATCTAAAAGAGAAGTGTTTTGGCGCTTGATATATTTCTCGCGATGAAGAAAGTTTCCTCGATGACGAAATTCTTTTTTTTTTGCGAGAAAAAGAGTAAATTTAATTACATTTTGAGGGATATTTCGTTCAATTTAAATATGTACGTGATAAGATTTTCTTCTTGATTACAATATATTCCTTAAATAAATCTTAACTCGTAGTTATGATACACCAGCTGTGTATATTAAAGAAACTGTTCTAAATTTTGGAGTATTCTATAGCTACGTCAAAAATAAGTCGAAAAGAGAGCGTAAATTTTTTAGGCTTCGTTTTCAAGAAAATCAAGTTTGAATATTTGTCAGTTTCTACACTAAATACTTGAATTTAACTAATTCTAGACGTGGCAGAAAAAAATAATTAATAAGAGGATCTTATATTCATAAATAAGTAAAAAATGTGGAATAAAATTTTTCCATTCGCTTCATTCATCTTTGAGAAAATATACCGAACGTTAGTAGCTGTCTACACGTGATAAATTTTCAAAGTCGATTTTCTCGAAGAAACGAAGTGTCATATGGAGAAATTTGTACTACAGTTTCGGAAATATCCTGTGCACTAATTGAGACAGAGGACAAAACGTTTCGCAAAAAATCCGCGAATTTGTATTGAAATCGGATGCAAGTTTTCAGCGCGTCGTCAAGGAAGGATCACTTGCCCTCGAGTAACGTAAGCTGGTATTGGTGTGCATCAATATTTTCTTCGGGTCTGGCTCTCTCGCGACAATGTTTTAAAATAACTGTCTTTTGCTTTGCTTTCCTCCAACTTCCGAATCTATTCCGTTCGTCGAACAAAAAAGGAGAAGGGAAGAAAGTGGAAAAAAGTGGCGCAAAATGTCGCGAAAGGAAACGGGATGTATACTCTCCGCAATGGGATCTGGGCGAATTCGTTCCCTTTCGTTTTTCGAGAATTTACTTCCTTTCAGAACAAAAGAAACAAAAGAAAAAAACAAAAGAGGAAAAGAAGAAGAAAAAGTAAGAGAGACGTAGAAGAGTGAGCAAAACAGAGAGAAAAGGGGAGGCAAGAAGAACGGGAAATCTCGTTTTCAGAGTTCATCGTGCACGTGCACGCGAAATATTGCAATGATTTATGCGAGTTCCAAGCAGATTTATCGCTCGGCGTCGAACGCGTTCGCTCTCGTTCCATTTTACGTGGGACGTGTTGAAAGTCAAAGGGTTCCACGGGATATCCTCCAGTGGCGAGAGAGTCGCTTAGTAAAAAAATTAATTGCATTATCGACGTGAATTTTCGCGCTGTTTGGCGGGCTGTGGCTTCTGGTTCCGGCGTTAATTAATTTTTTTCGCGCTACATGCCGCGCAACACAGGGCAGAGTGTTCGCGCATTCTTTTGAACACAAAGCGCCGGCTGGCTCTCTCTGGCCTCTTCCCACAGTTAACGCAGGCTTATTTACAAAAGCTTTGAGAACGTTTCCCGCAACAGAGTTCCTCCTCCATCGCTCCCCGTTTACTTTCTTATTTTCATCATCGTCAAATGACCGATTAACAACGAATAGACGGATATTGATCGAGCATTTTTTTTTTTTTTTTTTGAAAAAATAAATCTGCGCGGTGTCGCGAGTTCGCGCGGAGGCAGCAGAGAAAGTTCATTGTTCGTGAAATTGGAATTGTGGGAATTTTTACGAACGACGAAAAGTATCTGTTCGTTATAAGTAATATATTTAATAATCCGGAATATGAATATGTAAAATTTTCACTAGCGGCGAAGTTTTTCATTTGTTCAATTATCTGTTAAGCCGAATTTTGAGACTCTGAATTTAATCTATATCAGGCTACGTGTGACTTATAATCTTATTTGATTGTAGATTATAATTTGGGTATGTTCAGTTTTGAAAAGTACATCGAATTCTGTTATTTACAATAAAATGGAGACAATTTTCATTTGTTTATTCTACTGACGCAAATTGCGCAGCCAAGATGACGAGATAAACTCTTGAAATTACGAAATAGCAGAATGATGGAAAATATGCGCGAGGCAACCGTGATCATCGACCGAAACGCTGTTTTCAACGGTGTGGTCTATCAAAATAATTTCTCTTGCAAAGGACGCTATCCGTCACTTTCAAACAGTTAAACGTAGCAAAGATTTCTTTCAATGAATATGGCGGATACAGCGAATAAAAAGTTCTTTTCTTTTCTTTCTTTTTTTTTTTTTTTTAGAAAATACCAAGCGAAACGTTCAGCCGCGTATTTTTTAGCCGAAATATTCGTTCCACGCGACGCACCAATTTTCGCGCGCGGAGAGACAAAACGAGCGGAGCGATGAAACGCGGCAAAGTTTGCGGGATCTTTCTGGAAAAGTATCATTCGCTCGGAAAGCGGCAAGCGTGAAATCGTCGTTATCGAGTTCGAGACAAATTTCCAACGATTTTTCGTTGATCGGCAAAAATCCACAGGCAACTGCGCAGGTCCCGATGAAAGGTGACCACAGATTGATGCATCGCACGATTCCACCGGAACAGTTTCGAATGTTGCCGAACTTTTGTGCCTGTATTTTTTGTTTTTTTCCTTTTTTTCGTCGCTTTCTTTTTTCCTATTGATGGAAGCGTTACATTCGGTTATCTTTCCACGTTACGGCAGCGGCCGTAATTTTCGATTTTGTGAAAAGGGAGGAAAGACTGACCGTTTCTCAACGAAACGCGGTTACTCGACGAGTTAAAACCGTCTCGATCGCGTGGCTCTGGTTCTGTTTTAGAAAAAAAGGGGGCAACCCGCGAAGGAAAACGTTTCGAGGGAGTTAAAAACACAGTGGCTCGGAGGTTGCCTCCGGGTGAAACTGGAGAAAATGAAACTGAACTCGAATGTCGAACGTGAGTTTTGTGTGGCCCCGTTATACAATACACTGTTGCGGATGTGGCATTACGTCACAAATATACAGTCCACTCTTCGGGATGTCCGATCCCATCGGAATCGTTTCGTTTCGTTTTGCTGTATTTCACGAACGCGGTCGCTACTCGCTTACAACATTCCACAATTTCTTTTATTTCAATTTATTCTCAAATGTACTACATTTTTGATTTGAAATATTATTTTATAGAATTTCTATCTATATTTATTTCTTATTTATAAATCTTAATAACAATACATAAATATAATTTAAATATATCTTATCGTGGATTATCAAATTAAATAACAAATTTCCCTGAAAAGATTGAAAGGCCGCCATATTACTTTATTTTAGTGACTCAACATTTATTTATGAAAATCTTATTCTTAAATTAATATAACAGTGTATCTAATCCTAATTTATTATTCAATTTTAATATATTTTAATATAAAAATTTATATTTATACTATATTATATATATTTATACTATATTTATATTATATTATAATATTAATTTAAATTTCACCTGAAATTAATAAATTTAATATAATTATTTTTATTATAGCAAAATTCACAAATTATTAACATGTAATATAAGTTTAATTTATCATTGTTAATTTTAATTCCCCTATTTAATTCTTATTAAATTATATAGAATTTTCTATATAATTTTATTATATATTTAATATAAATAAATTATATATAAAATATTAATCTAATTATTATACAACACTTGGTCCATCGAGCCACAACAACAGGTATTAAAATATTCCCCTTTGGTCGTCAAATTGAGAGAACGAAGAAAATTTCCTCCGTGATACATGTATTAGAATTTATAAGACGATAAACTTGAAAGCTCGAGGGACAAAGAAAGGAAGGACGCGAGCGCGAGCCATCGCGACGTAAACCAGGTGTTTGATAATCTTGTTCCAAATATCCCCGGGACGAAAAGTCACCGGTTTCCAGGCATTGTTTTTCTCGGCGGAAAATATGCTCCGGGAATGGCCGTTAAATCGCGCCGCCACGGAAATAATCCCTCCATGAATTTTCATGTCGTATCCGGCGTCGGCGGGGAAAGATAATATTCGCCTCACTTTGAAGCCACGGACGTGGCGAAAAGAGAGAAATATTACACCTCCCCTGTTTACAAGGATTTCCCTGCCGGCCTCTAATTAATTCCGGGGGATTCAGCAGGGTTAAAAATTCCACCCGGGGAATATCGAGATTCTCGGTGAAAGGAGCGTGTTCGCTCGTTGTTAACGCGCCTCCGACTCGGATCGAGCTCACCCCGAACGCTCTATGGAAACGACGTCGTGCCCCGCTGTTTTCTTAAACATCGACGCGGTTATTTGTCCAGAAAAAAAAGAAAAAAAAAAAAAGAAAAAGAAAGAAGAGAAAAAGAGAACTGATCGTTTTCCTCGGATATCATCACCGTGACCCGGAATAAATTTATATTTACCGAGATATTGAATCGGATCGGATTGGGAAAGGATCGAGCGATGAACCAGAGCGAGGTCGAGACGAAAGCCGGACAAAAACTGGGCGCGTTGGATTTATATAGAAGTTAATTAAGCTGGCCGCGTGAGAGGAATCCGAAGAACGTCGGCTCGTTCCGTCGATCGTCAACGTTTCGATTATCTCTGTGCGAGCGCTGTTCCCTGTTACAACACCGCGTGTTGACGCGAGCAAACCTCTCGTCAGAGGAGAACGAGAGACGTGGTTACTTGTCCACAACGCTGGAACTTGATCTGACGAACGCGAATTTTTCTTTCGAGCTCTTTCGCGTTTATCTGGACGAAATTTATTTGAAATTATGCGATTGTCGCAGCGGAGGAGGCCAGGCTTGGCACTGTTTGTTTAGTCGCCCTAACCTTTAGGTATAAAATACGAACGTAAAGTACGATTGTATATGTGTGAGAGTGCGTAAAGTGCATACGAAGACAGTGATTTTGAGGGTTTAAGATTTTTTTCAGAGAGTATTTATTCGAATTGTGGCAGCGTGCAGGTCCAGGAAGTTATAGAGAAATAATCTTAATATTTTTTTGCAATTACATAATTCAGGCATATTCAGTTATTCAATTTAATAGCTAAACCTTGATAAACTTCATATTATTATACCGCATGGTTTAATTTCGTTATTTTTATGTGACAAATAATGTATTCCAACTGAGCTCACGCTCTTTGTTTGGTCAAAAATTGATGAGTTCAATCGTGAGAATAATAAATTACTTTTTGAAGTAATATCTTTGACAAGTGGTGAGTATCAATCGAAAGGAACGTGTTGCGGTAAATGTGTAACATGTGTGCATTGGCAAATTTCCATTAAATTCTAGTAGGAAATACACATACTGGCAAATATCAAATATTCTATTTTATGCATTATTAGATGCATCATTTAATTTCCACAATACTATTCCACGATAAAAACACTAAATAGTTTGCTTTTTCTTTTTGTATTCTGCATGCGAATACTCGATGAAATATTATTTATGTTAAAATTCCACATGTATTCTTTAAATGATTACTATACACTCGTTGACCGATGTATTATACTAAAAGCTTTCTAAATTTAATACGACACACCTGTCTTCTATTGTTCATGTTGGTTTCTCGATTCCTTTTTCTTTTCGCGCGTTGGAGGTCGTTGATAACAATATTTTTCCAACTTTCGGTTTCCAGCAAAAACAGCGGGAACGAGGAGAGGGACGGAAAAATGAGAGTGACGACACACAGCGAACGGGTTTTCTCTATTTTCGAGTCGGGTTGAAGGTTTACAGGCATCTGGCTGTACCATGCCCAGCAATAAATCTCTCTTTCCAATGTTGTTTCGCTATGTCTCTCAATTGTAAAGTGTTCGGCTCGCGTGACAGCCCGACGTGGATAGATCTTTAATTACTCCTCTTATTCTCCCTTCAAAGCCCCATTGTGTTTTCGCCTCGGAATATCAACGAAACGCGTTTCTTAATTAAACATCGGCGATAAATCGTCGCAGCCTGTTTCGAACGCGAGTTTTTTTAATCGAAAAGTAAAAGGATTGGCCCGGATTCGTTAGAAAAATCTTTAACAGTTGAAGTTTAATAAAAAAAAGTTCTTCCCTGTCAGTGGCACGAAAAATTTATTGCTTGACAATAAAATTATGTTAATCATAAGGGTGTGGAGGTTCTTGCGTTGATAATACGAAAGATTTCATTACGAATATTGTGCAATAAGAGTAATGATCGAACTATAGAATTTTTGGTAATATATTTTTGGGCAATTATCTCTCAAGATTGATTACAGGATTGATCGTTTTTGATCTACAATACAACTTATTACAATTTTTTAAGATTTTAAACATTCTTTCTAAAATAAATATCGATGCATATAAAAGAATGAAATGATGATGTTCAATTGCGAAATTTAAAAGAAGATTGTTAGAATTCTGATCCCAATAGTTTTTGGAAATTAGAAGAATAATTTAGAGATTTACACAATATTTAAAAGAATCAGTAAACACTCCGCTCAGAAGTTTGGAGCGTTCCTTTGTCTTTATCTTTCTTCGTATATTCATCCAAGAAATGTGAATATATTAATTAAACAAATTTTCTTTCATTTGTAAATACATATAATTGCACCTAGAAATAATCACTATTTACTTGATCAATAATTTTAATAATAATTCAGCGAGAATGTAAACCATCTGTCAATCAGGAGATGTGAATATGTTAATTATAAGTTTCATTTGTAAATATAATTAATTGCACTTGGAAATATTGCTGTTGCAAATAAAATATTTATATTTACTTCGTCAAAGTAAATATAATTATTAAATTCAAATTTAAATCATTGCCGCAACATTGTTAAATTCAAATTTACACAAACAATTTTAATAATAAGTTCCGAGCGAGGATGTAAATGAACTCGATGATCAGTATCTTGTTGTCTCGGCGGTGTAAGTTGATTTCAGCGTTGTTCGTCGTAAGAACGAATGCTTGCTAAAACGATAAACTCGGAAATTCGGTTAATTTTCTAAACCACGTATTCCAAGCGCCGCGTAACAACCGCTCGGCGTTGTTGCGAAAATCACACCCGCTCGCATCTCGTTTACATCAAAGCAGCCGCACGATGTTAACCGAGTTGCCAGCCGTACGTACGATTTTCTGTGTAACAGTGTTTTCTGGGATCGTGTTATTGACACGCCGCTGTGAAACTTATCCACGGTGTGGCGCGTGTTTTATTCCCCGTCTCGGTGAGTGAGCTCGCTGAATATCACCGGTACGCTAACGTTGGAATAAAGCTCGCGCGGTTCTTCCCTTTATGCGAATGAAATTGGTTATGGAATGGCGAATGACAGCGCTCGAGGACGCGATATATATCGAGCGATGACGTCGGTTATGAAACGTCTAGCTGTCGATCGTGCTAATTAAAGTAGCAAGATTCATCGAGCATGCGAAACGTTCGAAAGTCCGTCGTTTTTGCACGTCGACGTAGATTCATATTTTTTTCGCGAAGGTGAATTAAAGAACTGAATCCAAATGGTCCGATGATCGTCCCGATCCGAGAACTGATCGTTCCAGATTAATAATTTTAATGCTTCGAATTGGGACAGGGGTTTATATTGGGAAAGATATTTTCCATTTTCATCTCCGTTAAAATTTTTCATCAGAGGCTAGTAATAACGCTAGCAATAATTTTTGCGCGTTCTGCGTTCGTGAGGAATTTGTAAATGCAAAAATGAACAGAATGCCTAGTGTAATATGAAAGGATGTGTAAAGTAGCCAAAGTCCAATATTGTACATAATAATAATTGACAGAGGAATCAATCTTCTGTCTAGATTTCTCTGTCTAAATTTTCACGCAAAATTTCACTACTGATGAGGATATCAGATCGTTCTTGGAACTTTTTCTTTCTTTGTTGAAAAAGATGAGAACTTTGAAGATAATCGAACAAAGTGGTCAATATATATTGTTCAATAAAGTTCCTATTATTCTGATTATTCTATTCTTATTACACACACACACATAAAAGAACGCAGTTACTTTTTAGCCAACTTAGTAATATTCCATTACACGCTCTTATTTATTCAGTTCGTTGTTTCTGAAAATAAAACGAAGGAAAAGTGCTATTAACGTATTTTTTGCTCGCTGTGTCGGTGGGTGTAATAGTGAAACGTTGCAGCTTATTGCAGCGACTAGCTTGTTGCATTCTCGATTATGAAATTGCTTATCTAATTATAAGTTGTTTAAGGGCACCTTTAACGGGAATGAAAACACTATTCCGTATTAAAGCTTCACGCGACGATAGTTAATTTCCAGAAGCAACAAGGCAATCCTTAATGATTGTTTTTATTGTAATTTAATTAGAAGTCAGAAAGCGAAACGCTATACATCGGTGACGTAACTGCAACGCCATCTTTATGCAAAGCATAATGTTGTAAACTTTGAAAAAGTTTGTAAAAAATATTTGGTCAATTTGAACGACATGTTCTTTACCTGTGCGACCAAATAAGAATTTGATTGAAAAGAAATATATACACTTGAATGTTTAAAAGTTGGTGTTCGAAAGATACACGTGGAACTATTAGTAGACACACGGTATTAACTGTATAGAAACATTTGATATTTAAAATTAAAATTATTTTTATTACATTTGTGGTCTATTGGTAGATAGATATACATATATATATATATATATACATCTACATCTACCTACAGTGTGATTCAAATAAAAAATTTACGATATATAGACAACCTTAGGAAAAGATTGGTGTACTTCTAAACACCTTTTGTGTATATCGCGCGTGTTACACGAATTTCATTAATCCTGTAACGAGCACTTTTGCAATATATATTTTCAGATCGGCATTAAATTTCACTCACGTCGTAATTGTCTCTCATTATGGGGCTAACGGAATTTCAAAGAATCACGCGCGTCAACACGCGTCAAATTTCATATTTACGTTCGTAAAAGGTGTTTAAAAAACGTTCCGGTACTTTCGTGAGCCTAGGTATTATATGCATTTACTCTGGCTGCGGCACAACTAGCGCGCGCGTCCACGAATGAGTTTAATTCTCTTTGACTTCGACGCGGCGCAAAAAGTCAAACCCGACCCCGATCAAAAAGCGATATCGTATTGACAAATGTCGGAGCCTCGAAAAAAAGGATGGAATTCGCGCCGCGAAAAGTTTGAATATTCCCTGCCTGTGACTCCGGCGTACCGTATCACAATGTGCAATGGGAGGTGATGAAGAGAGAGAGAAAAAAAAAAAGAAAGAAAAAAACGAAGAGGAAACAATAAAGTGTCGAAAAAATAAAAAAGTAAAAAGGAGAATACAAACGACGGGGGAGAAAAAAATTGTAGCCAACGAATTGTAGCCAATGCACCGTCGAACGGAGAAAAATCGAGCGACGCGGTAATCTTCTTGCAGAGAAATGGTGGCTTCTTCGTCGCGATTATTACACGAAGTTTATTTCTCGATTGCTTCGAGCTGCCTTCATTAAAAATCCGTGTAAACGTTCCCAATTGTACACGAACGAACGAAAATCTAGCTGCAGGTCAGTGATATTTTCCAGTTGGTCGTTCAATTTCTCTTCTCATCTATTTTCTTTCTTTTTTTCTTCGGCTCTCTCTTTCTTCCTTCCATTCTTCTCCATCCGCTGTTAGACATTTTTGCAAGCAAAGAGGCTCGTCCACTGGATATTTGCATACTTCTCCGTCGAGTAATTGAAGAATTTTTGGCGTCCCCTCCCCCGGTCGCTGCGGCGCTGATGTTATGTTAAACAGTCGTGTGACCTTTGCCAGCGGCGAGATAACAGAAATTTATGCAGATAAGTGAATGAATTTTGCATGTGTGTCACGTGACTGTGTATATACATCATGTAACAGTTTTTGCATAAGCTGTTCGTCTGATACCAGGGACGATGGGATACCAGGGATT
The DNA here is from genome assembly GCF_011392965.1 of Frieseomelitta varia. NCBI lineage: Eukaryota > Metazoa > Arthropoda > Insecta > Hymenoptera > Apidae > Frieseomelitta > Frieseomelitta varia. The sequence goes on along the minus strand of NW_025110516.1, from coordinate 14,834 downwards.
TGCAAAATTTCATGCTGCTTTCTCAGTTTGAAAGAAATGGCTAATCCGGCGATAACGGTGGTGGTTCGTTAACCCTCGTTCCTTCATCTCGTCGTTCTTTCACCCGAAATTTTTATAACCACAAAATTGAAAGTTAGTAACGACGAGTCAATATTGGACTATCCTATATGAATTACTTGTTTCAGCGAAATAATGAAATTATCGTATTTTTAGTTACTAAAATCCCGATTTACGAGTCAATTCGTCCGATTAAATCATCTATTTCCGTGGAAATTTTTTTTTTTTAATGTGATGTGAAGGAAAAAATGTGACGATTGCATATCAGATTTCTTAGAAAATATATATTTTACGTCCAAGTTTTTTTTTTAATTAATATAATTGAAAAACATATTGTTTGGAGCATGGTACTTGACGAAAGAGAGGATTTAAAGCAGTGTATTGCTAGAGAGAAAACGGAAGTTGAACGTAAAATGTTAAAGTGACCAGGATTAAATATTATAAAAGATTGAATGTCGAATCATCCGTTCTTAATTTATGAAAAACTTCTTTATTAAAACTTATTCAATTAAAACGAAATCAAAGAGGAGTTTATGCGTTGAAGTTTTCAAATGATCTATTATTATTGCCTTATCTCTTGTATTATACGCTAATTAAATCTTTAAAGAACATAAATATTTTTCTGCATAATAACAGATATCTGTATTATTCAAAGTTATATTATTTGTGAATGTCTTTTCAAGTTGTCTGTCTTTTCGAATATTCAGTTCCATGAACATTCAAATTCCATGAACTGATAATATTTGGGATAACATATTAAAAGTTGTTACATTATTGAAGAAACGTTTAAAGAAATTCCGGGAACATTGAAAAATATAAGTATAAAGGTATTAATTAAAAATTACTTCCAAAGTAATTTATTTCGGATGGTAGGAAAATTTTATACAGAGACGAATTATTAATAAATCTTTCATTATCTTGTTTCAGGTAAGCTGATTTCAATCCAGATGAGGAAATGTTCGTCCAGGAAGTTCTACCGCAGAGCGGACAGGTTTAAAATTAGATATTAATTTTAAATAATATATCCTTCCCTAAGACTAAAGTAATTTACTCTTAGAATTTTAACAATTCTATTTTAAACACTGGTCGTATCGTTATAAGACAAAGTTGATTCCGAATCCTCTTTTATTTAACTTTTATTCGCGTGTATTTGAAAATTTGACCTGCACGAGCCGCGATATAAATTTTAAGGGTATAACGAAGAAATAGGCGTCCATCTGCTAGATTGAATTAGTCGAATTTGACAGATCGAATTGACGACTTAGCAAGTGCTTTTAATCGTAAGATTAACGCATTTAAGGAGATATTAATACTACAAGAAATTTCTTGTGATAAGGATCCGTTATCTTTTTTTAATTCTTCTATACGATAGCACTCATATTCAAATTACATTTTCAATTACATTTCACGTTCGCTTCGTTCTCTTTTTACCTTCGATATAATTCTTTCACCACCGAATCGAATTCATTTCGTTCTCTCGTTTTTCATGATTATACTGTGTCGGTTCATTTGCAAGATACAAGAAAAAAGAGCTCGACATTATGATAAAGAGACGTCTCGATGAGAGAATTACTCCAACGATTCTAGAACCGTCAGTGTCATTAACTGCGAAATTTCGAAAGCTTGTTAGCCACTCGGGTGTCTACTTGAAAAAAAATAAATCCAACAATGTAGCTTTAGTTTGGGTGAATGAAGTTGAGAAACTTGCAGATCGTATTCGCGATTCCATCCGAAGAGAAACCTGGTAATTTCTGTTAATGTAATTCGTCCGCGATATTGAATGTTATTCGTTCCTTTAACGCGCTCCGTAGTTACACGTTGGATCTGTACTCTGTAAGTGGAAAAGAATCCTGATTATCTGACGTAATTGGAAGTAAAGGAGGTCCGGGGGTAATCGAAAAGTCGACTAATTGGGTGAGATAAAACTGGCGAAACACCCGGCCGGCGATCCGTTTCCAGCATTTACTCTGAATTACACTCGATAATAAATTAATTGGAAGAAACGCGGATAGAGAGAGAGAGAGAGAGAGAGAGAGAGAGAGAGAGAGCGAATATCGGGTTATAAAGTTGTAAAATAAAAGGAACCGCTCGAGACCAGGTATATACAGCATTTAAATGCTTGGAAAGAGAAACAATTCACCCTTTTTCCAGGACCAAAGAAGTTTAATACTCGAGTCGAGTTCGTGTCTCAGAAAGAAATCGCCGCTTAAAATTTCAAGTCGACGCACGTTCGATTCGAGTATTCGCCGTGTATTCGACAGGAACCATACCTCGACGAGTCACTCTACTGGTCGTTTTATGTTTTCATTCGAGTTTCGTTGACGTGCAAGAGAAAGAGAAGGAAAGGGGCGAAATTTAATTTGCCCCGGCGGATAATTTCGCTGGCTGTGAAAAATAAATCACACGCACCTGCGCCATTTTTTAAGCTCCGGATAATTAGTTTAGCCGGTTTCGAAGATTAACACGGTTTAATTGAATATAAAATTACGCGGAGAAGAAAACAGCACGGGCTACGAGCTGTTTTCCACGAGGAAGTGGAGGAAACGAATCTGGAAGTCGGACATTTTCTGGTTAAAGTTTCTCCCCTAATTATCCCGGAGAGGAGAATCTACTGAAAAAGTTCACGTGCCGCGGAATACGTGTATCCCTTAATTTCTTTAATTTCGGTTCATTGTTTCTATTTTCGGTCGTCCGCCCGTTCGATGAAATACACGGTTTACCAGCGCAACGTTCGCAAAAACTTGCATAATTTGTTAACTCGTTACTCGCTGCTCGCGTGCGAGAGAACTTCTTCGCGTTCGCGTTGCAGTTCCCCTCGAACGTTTCATTTTTTCGATGTGAACGAGCTTTGTATCAGAAAAATGCAGAATGATGCTTTGTCGGGGGAAGCGCGGAATAAATTAGAGTTTTCCTTTTCTTTCTTTAATTGTACGATGCAGATTGTACAGGCCACGGAAAAGCTGTGATAAATTTTTTCTCTTTTCGAAATTCAACTGGCTAGCGGTTGACATTATCGTAATAAAATTCTTTTTTTTTTATCCAACTCGGATAAATGCCTCTTCTCTTTCGAGCGTTTGAAAGAAACTTATTTTATAATAATACTTATTATTATTATATATATTACTTATTATTATTATACATATTATTATATTTTATAATATTACACGATTTCGACGTTGATGTTGTGCATATTTACGTCTTTTTCATTTCGGTTAACCAAAACTTGTCACCGAGTCGCAATTTCAGATGACTTCTTGACTTTCGCTGAGAATTAATCTAATTTTTAATTAGAGAAAAAAAGTTTCTAATATTCGTGACGTTGTTAGATAAAGTCGAACGAGAATTCCAACGCTATTTCAAAAGATAGAGAATCCCGAAGGATGAAACCGAGGAGAACCAACAAACATCTTATTGTTAAGTGAAAATATGATAGTTTTGAATGTGTGCGCGCGGTTGTTTGTACTCGAACGGAGAACGCGAATTTCATCTCGTTTGTACGTGGCTGGTCACAAAGCGTCTTGCACGGTTTCAATATGCGAGTCAGTGCAACGCAACAGCACGGCGTTTAGTGGGAAGCGTTTGAAAACCATGAAGTACAGGTCCTCCCGTGTAATTTCATACTGGTGTCTGTTACCGTCCATAAATCATTTGCAAAGCGCGTAACACTGTCAATCTGTAAAGTGCTGTAATCGTAACGACGCATAAATTTTATCGACTTCACCGAAGCTTTCGACAACTGTTACAACCATTATTTATCACTCGCGCCGTAAAAACTTCTCAATACACGTTTCGCGTTGAATTTAACCCGAAATGGTCCAATTTGAAATTATAGATCTTCAATGATATTATATGCCTTGATCTTTTTTTTTACAACACATATCGTAATATAAATATAGATATCTCACAATGTAAGTCAGACATTCGAACGAATCTTTTACAATTCATTGAAAATGAATATCAGATATATTCAATGAATTTCAGATAAACTTTTGCCAATTCATCGACGGACTTGTCTTCCAGTTCATTCAAACACTGTTGGAATCTCATTTTCGTCGTGATAACAACGTCTTTGAAAAACATTTTTCGTTCTCCAGTATATATATATATATATATATATATATATATATATATATATATTTATCTTCAAGGACTGGCATTGTTAGAAATTTAGTTGGAAATTAGTTGGAACAAGTGATAATATTACATGTGGTCTCGAGGGTAGAATGGCCGAGAATAAGTTCGAAACGGTCAACAGAGAAAACCCTCCTTTCTAAAGGCTTTAAGCGAAATCTTCCTTTGTTTCGCGAAACCGGAAACCGGATTAAACAAACTGCTTCGTAAATACCTCCTTTGACTACTGTATAACTCGCCATTTCGATTCTCAGCGTATAATATCGCGATGCGTGTTGAATTTAAAATTCAAGTGAAATTGCATTTGTCTGAATTCGTATTATTTCCTTTGTTTCTAATCTGTTTCGCGCGAAAAGTTGCAGATTCGTATCGCTGTCCTGAATAATCTGCACGAAAACTGTCGTCAATTATATTTTCTCGATGTATCAAAATTTCATTCAGAAACAATCATCGTTCGAAGAGAGGCGAACGTCCGCTCTCGATAATTAGCAAATATTTAATCGCTAGATTGGAAGGAAGATAGTCGTAAAAGGGTACGCAGAGAGGGAATTAGCGTATTGCATACCGCTGCAAAATGAATTCCATAATAAATTCAGCGTAATTGCGCGGTTGAATTTTTACGAGGGAGTTCCACCTCGTTCCGCGACACCGGCAACTGTTCGAATAATTAGTGGCTCTGCAAATGAATGTTTGTTATTATGACGTGCCGGTATTGTGCCCCATAGATCATTCATTATTGTTCCGCGCGTTCTATCGGCGACACATTTGCGGAATATAAAATTGCGCGCAATCGAGAGAGCAATTAACAGTACTTTGGATAATTGACACGTTGAAAAATTGAGGTATTTATGAGGCGATTTGTTTAATGCCGGTTTTTGTTTTCGCGAAACGCGGAAGCGAGTAAATTTCTGAACGGACCGGCGTGCTCCTGTCTCCGTGTAAAGCGATTGTTTTGCAAACTTCGAATGAATGTAATACGATCATCGATTACGTTGAAGTATTTCGTTAACCATCGTGAAATATTTCCATGTTGGAATACACAATACGGTTTTGTACGTATTGATTGCAAGCTAATATAAAAACACGGGCAGGATATACATCGTAAAGGAATTTTTAAATTGTGCTCCGAATAGCTCGTAAATAATTAATTTTACGTGCAAATATTTTCCGATAAAAGCAATGGATTATTATATTCCAAGTAAGTATATTTTAAGTGACATTACTTTCGTTCTAAGCACGAATTGTAATTTATCGAATATAATTTTTAACACATTTGTGACAGTTTGATAGGATCATTCATTAACTCTCAAACTTTTGATCCACGTGGAGTTTTGTTTTTTTGGACTAATCGTAGATGAGTTACCTAAATTGCGAAAATTAGTTTTCAAATAAGGAACTCCCACTAATTTTAAATCTTTACTCCAAGTTTCAAAAAAAAAAAAAAAAAAACAAAAGAAAAAAACGAAACAATTGGTCATTTGTGTGTAATTTACAAATTATCAGCTGTTCACCTTCTCCTTGAGAAACATAGTGTTTTCTTCCTCGTAACCGAATTTTTCCATAACAAGATAACGAAAAATAAAGTAGAAAGTTTCTCATCATCGAATGAGGGTTCAGTTTCGTTGAAATTCCACGTGTTTCTTCGCGAATCTTTGAATTAAGCTAAACTCCGCGGCACAGTTACGCGTTCGTGCTGGCGAACGTTCGAACGGTCTGGCAAGTATGCGGGGATTTTGATGCACTTCCGGCTGCGTGACTTCACGGTATGGATTCCATGGTTCGCCGATCGTTCCTCGAAGACACGAATTAACGCGAATAGGAAGAAAGTTGCGTTGAAAGAACTCGCTTTTTCCAAAGGAAATGGTCGAGCGATTCGAGACAAAACGAGAGACTTCATATGTTCAAATTCAATTTCAATATTTTTCTAGAATGTATTTTTGCAACAAACAACTAGTATAGATAGATTTATTACGGTCATTTATTGTAGATAGATGGGCTTACCGTGATCTTTGATTGTTGGAAAGTTACAAAGTTGTAAAATTTGTTACATAAATACGATGGTAATGTTTTCTCCAACCATTTCATTAAACAATTTTTAATACACTCGAAAAAGTCTTCGATTAAAAAAATTTATATTTTTTATACAATAAATAATAGATAAATGTAGACCGTGGACATCTAGGCAAGCTCACATTTTCATGAACATAATTAAAGTGGATCTCAAGTAGAAAATTATTTGACTTGTTAAACGATGCAACGTTTGTTACATTTTGGATATTTCGTACATTTTAAAATCCTTTAACTTTCTATTCGATATTTCACAAATCACTTTCGTCTATTGTATCCATAATTTATTCACACGCATGTACAGAAATTATATTTACACTGAAAATATAATTTTTTCTACCTAAACATAAAGAAGCGGTCGGAATGGAATAGAATTTCTTTTTACAAAAGAAAGACAACGTTCATATATTTATGAATTGTCAAAATTCTGAACACTTTTGACAATGATCTGTTGCTATGATGTAAACGAAAGAATTCCAGGATTAACGACGGATCAGAAGGAGGGGAAAGAAAAAACTCATTTACAGTAACTCTCGTGGCGTTTTTAATTTTCATGCGGCTCGATGGGGGGTGGCCTTCGCTCGAATTTTTGTCGCTCGTTTTATTATTCCTCGCTGGTGGTTGGTCCGGTTGTTTCCGATTAAACTGGCCGCATATCACTCGTTGAAAGTGTAAACAACGGTGGCTGGACGCTCGATCGCGTAATATAAAATGTATTTAACGCGTGAAAGCTTGAAATATCCGATTCCTGCCCCTATTTTATTATTCTTCCTGACGCTGTTCCCTCTCTGTTATTTTCGCTGGGAATGGCGCCGGGCGTTCAGCGAGAATTGATGCGCGATGAAATATTCCCGACGGTCGTGTAATGTCGGCCAAACGTGGCGACGATGATTCTTTCGGCGAAAATATGCCGAAATTGCGGCGCGAAATTTTGTTTGTCGATAATTAGAAACGATCTAATCCACCAGAGTGAAATATCAAAACGATCGATTCAGAATTCCGCAACTATCGCTGGTTCCTCTCCGCGAACGATTGAATGATTTAAGAAACTGGCATCGTTTTTTTTTTTTTTCACTTCGATTTCCTTTCTAATTCCACGATATACTCTCGTTTGTGAATAATCTTGACGTTGCAATTTTTTTCTCCTTCTAATATTGACCGTATTAAATTATCGGCAATTATTCACGAAAGAATTAAACTTGAGAAAGAAAATAGATATGGTAATACTCTGTTGAATAAATCATTATTTTTGACATCGGGATATTAAATGGTGAGCCGTTTATTTGCTTTGTCAAAAATACAACGAAAGTCACGAAGAAAAACGCATGAAATACGGTCTACCTGAAGAGCGCTTTATCAAGCGCGTAAATTCAACAAATTCTCAACAGAGCGGAACTTCGCTTTGAAAAGATTTATATCCCGTTTGTCATAACATTCAATTGTTTCGCAGTGACTCTGCGTATTGGCAAATTAATGTATTCAAAAATGAGCAGGAAATGTTATCCAATCAGAAATTGAGAAATTAATACGCATTAATACAATGAATACAGTGGACGACATTAACACAATGAACTGACGAATCTTTCTATAATATCTTCGGAGTCGCTGCGAAACAGTTATTCGATAAAGATAAAAAAGGGAAAACGAAGATGTAAACGCATCATACACTTTGTCCTGATTCCTTGACAAAAATCATTCTCGAAATCATTTCTTATCCCTCGTCGTTTGCATACGTGAATCTTTCTACGATATCTTTAGAGTCTCTACGAAATAGCTGAAAATTCTGACAAACGAGAAAACGAAAGCTCAAACGTATCATTCGCTTTGTCCTAATTCCCCAGCAAGGAATAATTCTTTATCTCTCGTCATAGACAATCCTGCTCAGTATCTCGTCCGCTTTCAATTTCGCTCGCCAAATCTTCGTAATGGCATCGAGAGCACAATTTTCAATAGCCTCTGCTCGGTCCCGATCCAGTGAACTCGCTACTCTATCGCGATTCCGGCTCATCGATCGGCCGCGCTGCACAACCAGCCCCGCTAGCGATACGTAATTTTTATCGAAACTCGATTGGTCCCGCGAAATTGGTTCGACCAGGCGGCCAAAAGCGACCACAAAAGCCGCTGCTTCTCGCCACAAGCGTCTTTACGATAATCAACTGGCAAAAAGATCGTGGCCAACTAAGTCTGAGCGTTGATTCGCGCGAATTTCCGCTTTTCGCTATCAATGGTGACTAGAGTCGTACAACGTCTGACACACTTGTTGGGTACTACCGATGACTATAGTCGTCCAACGACCGACTGCTTGCTGCGTACCATCGCCGATTTTCGTCACCCAATAAAATTTTCCATTTATTTTCTCAACTTTGACAGAAATAATCGCGTCAACGTATTCGCGCGAGGCCATCACAACGAAAAGGTTAAGTCCACGATATAATTTTTGAAGAAAATTAAGAAACGTTGCTGTGGCCAGGCGTGTTTTGCCCGTCGAAAGAACCTTGATTCACATCCTCGTGCCCGAGCTTGCAGGTTTAATTAACGAAACGGGGAATTTTACATTAGCGCCGCGGCCGTTTTTCCTCCATCGAGTCGTTGTAGACGCGGCGAGGTGTTGCCGGAGTTCGGATACCGCGCTTTAATAATTGCTTCTTGCTTCGGGTTAGTTTCGCCGGGTGAAATTTTGAATTGTAGACTTTTTGGTTTGACGTTAGATCGCCGCGTGATAGTCTCTCGATTTCCCGACAGACAATTTCAAATATTTGTTGTATTTATCGTAGCTCTTACGTATTAATTACAAATTAATTACATCCAAGTATTTTGTATTTATCGTAGCTCTTACGTATTAATTACAGATTAATTACATCCAAGTATTTTGAATTTCACGTTAATTAATAGTACTTTTGTAACATACGACTGCAAGGAATTTTATTACCTGACTGAAAATTGTTCTATTGAGAAATAAAAGCAATTTTCGTACTGAACTGTATTTTTTAATCCTATGAACTCATCGGGCTGACAATACGAATTTGCTAAAATTTGGTGAACTTGTTTCAAAAATTGTCACACTTTAAAAGATTGTGAAAGATAAATTATATTATAGTGATAATAATAAATAAACATTGAATTTGGCCAATTTCTCTTAAAGAGTCAGATAGTTGAAAAGTCGGGTGAAGAACTATTTGAATCGATACATTATTCTTGGAATTTCATTAGGTTGTCGCACAGTGTCTCTACGAAACAAGAGACGCTATACACTATCGACAATAATTTAATTAATTGGATATGATTTGCTCCAGAATTGTTCTTTGCCTAACGTAGAAACCAACGGACTCGCGTAATTGCAAAATGACAGTTAACGCTAGATCCTTGAATCTCGGTTACCTGAAACAGGCTAATTTCGAACGTTTAAGCTACACTCTCCCATTTAATGGCAAACATCCATTAGGCTCAGACGGTTGAATTAATGCGAACAGGAGTTCGCAAGATTGCGAATTAATGGTCGCCTTTATGAACTGAACTTTCCGCGCGAAAATTAAGGGGAGGTGTAATATTTGCAAACATTGCTTTCTGGCCGGGTAAATCGACGAATCGGGGGAGAAAGCTGGAACCGAGTTTACAACGAATCGTTTGCGCGCCGTTCTTTTTTGCACCTCTGCTGGAAGCAATTTAAAAGATTCCCCCACTCCCCACCCCTCTTCTCCCATCCTCCGTTTAATACAATTGCCCGGGCTGTCGAGCAGCTTTACAATTAAGGATGGCGTCTAAAGCGCGCGATCTTGCAATTAAGAACAGCAATTAAAATATCCCCGGGCAAGGGGAAAGAATTTCGGTCAAACTCGCGCGTTGTCTAGCAACCAAACGATCCTCAATCAAACTGCATTTAAATCGTTGTTAATTATGGAAAAAGAGAGCCGCGCCTTCTCTTTCATCTGTTCTTTTAATCCTGCGACACGCCGTGGTCGTTTGCACGATTTAACATTTCGCAACGTTTAACAACGTATTGTTGTCGCCCTTCCCTCGCCCGGAAGAAATCACGACCAATTGATGGCGAAATTTTTTTTTCCTCTGACGCGTCTTTTGAACTTCTATCGGCTCTGAATGAGAAACATTTAATCAAACGTCGCTTATTACGAATCACTTTAATCGCGATTAACGGAAAGTTCTATGGTATTTCGTTATTACAATAATACTGCGGTTTCATACGTGATTAATACGAAACGCTGATAGTTATCTATCTGCGATAGATATTGCAGAACCGTGAAATTGATTTGTCTGTGTGGACGATCGTGTAAGCGTCAAAGGTTTGGATTAGCGATATAGATTAAACTAATCAGGAGTTTCTGTAATTGTGGATGAAATAGTAGAACGTAGTATTTATAAGATTTTTGAGGTAACAAGACTGTGAAATTATCTATCTAAATTGTTGTATCTTTGGATTTATTCGAGTATGATGTGGCTCGCAACATTTTTCATACGATTTACATACAATTTTACGTTGAAAGATTGGCTGGAACGCGGAGGATTGTGTAGGCTTCGCGAGAAAATTATGTCACGAAGGTTATAAAGGAAGCAATTTTTAATCTGGGTTGGTAAACGTTGGCACGCTCAACGTGTAGATATTCCAAACTTGGTGCCGGCCGATTTTTACATCAGCATGAAATAATCGAAGAAACAGAAGTGGAACAAATACCAAATCTCGACACTAAAATTACCAACGATTAAAGCGATCATTTATAAAAAATTATTCAAGTTCTCACAAATGTGAACCTATAATGTGAAATTTTTATGAAAGAGGTAGAAATTAACCGGTTTTTGATAGTATTTCGATGATTGCGCACTGCACTAAAACATGATAATTTATCATTATCGAATTCTATTTCCCAACAATTTTTCTGGCTGAAATTGCATCTGTAATATTCTACAATTTTTTTTAAACTTCAAAAAACTCGGAGTATAATAATAATGATAATATTGCGGTAAACTATCGGTACGACGAGGAAGAGCACTTTTACGTTCTACCGCGACACAAATACGACAAGCATAATCGGCCCCCCGAGGAATCGATTATTTCATCCAAGATCTCGGACACAATACTCTGGATACGTCGCTCGAAAAATCGTAGGAGGGTGAGATCATAGAAAAGCATCTCTCGGCCACAAATTGGCCATTTCCCCCGCGAATGCAGGCTGCAGGCTATCGGCAAGCATCGGCGATCCTTCGAACGTGTATCGTACGGGTATCTAACAATCACCGTTGCGGATCGTAACGGAGAAAAGAAAAGAAAAGAAAAGGGTCCGTGGACCGGCAGACTTTAACAAATGCGATTTTCGAAATGGCCGGGGCCGAGAACGGAACAGCCATCGACGTTCGGGCACGATCGATCGTTACGGATGGCAGCGAGAGGGACTCCCGCGTGTAGGCTCTCCCGACGCGGTTCAAGTTTCGCCGCTTCAGAATGAATTTGTCACCTGCAACGAGCACTTTCGAGGTGCCGGAGGAAATTCTATTCCGTTGAAATCTATAGCCGATCAGCAGCCACCGCTGCATCCCTTTTCTTCTCTCTCTCTCTCTCTTTTTTATTTTTCGCCCAGTGGCCCCGAAACAAACCGAGAGAAGGCAAAGTCGATTCCTCGCGGTTTCTGAAAGGCAAAATTCGTATTTCAAAGTTTCACTTCTCCAAGAAAGCGACCGAGAAGCTGCTGAATTGTAAAAACGGCCCAATCTTCTCGAATGCAGGATGCAGGGAGTTAGTTGAATTTTTGTTTATACATTTGTTTTACTTTATAAACACGACTAAGGAAATACGAGAGTGATTCAGTAAGTATCAGCAATGTTTAATATTTGGAATAATGTTATTTTAATTGTCGATGCGTTTGCTTCGTATTCACGCAAGTTTTTTTACAAGTTTTGAGGAAAAAAATTTCCTTAATTTTGGTCCCTACGCGGCCATTTTTAAACTTATCAGTTTATCCGTATATATTGCGTTGAAAAAGGACTAGTAAATAACAGTAGGCCGCTCTTCTTTGGCACAAAAATAAAATGAGTATTATTCTTATAATAAATAAAAAGAGAAAAACTGATTGACACCTATACGGTCGTAATAAATGAAGATTAACTAACACCGACGCAAAAGCATTTAATGCGACAACCGATCTACCAAAGAATATCACTACATCGTGAGCAATATTATTAAATCAGCCTCGTACAAATTAAGGAGAAAATCCTTTCATTCGCTGAACATCATACGATACGAATTGCAAATTGAATGAAAATAAGAACAAAATGCGAGCGATTGCGCGATAATAGGCAACCGAGAGTAAAAAATTGAAAGTAAAACGTCACAGTTTCGCCACAATTTCGCTCGCTGTATTAATATTTTCTTTTTCGTATTACAACGCGGATCGTTAAGAGAAAAAGAGAGAAAAAAAAAAATCATACGTCACATAAATACATTATGGAACACGGAGCGCAAGCGTCGCGACGCTCTTTTTCAGAGCGAGGGAAACGCGAATTTCGCGAGCAACCCTCTCAGGGAATTGCTGTTCCCTTCGTAACTACCAGTAGAATTGGATTGCTCGGCGTTGTGCGCACACTAAAAAGACGAATCGAATATTGTGATTCGGGGATCACAAGAAATTGCAGGGAACGTTCGTCGCTTCGTTGGTAGCGTTAACGTAATTTGTGTCTTTTGAAAAAAACGCCCGGCGCCCGTACCATCGTTCAATGAACCGCCCTCGAAAAGGGACCGTCCGATGTTTTTTCAACCACCGAGCAATTTCACGTCGCAAATCTTCACATATTTTTCTCCTTCTTCTCTTCGTCAATGCCGTCGCATTTCATCGTGACATTTAATTTTCAAAGACACAATTTGAAATTTAGAGCACGTCGAGATTTATTCACGGTGTTATTTTTTCGTATTAGTGAAAATTTAATTTCCTAGTATTGGCGTTCAGAATCGAGAGGGAAATGATTCTACGTGAAGAGACGTGTCGAAATGGAAGAACAAAATTTTCTCATTAAAGAGAAAATGTTTGTGGAAGAATGTTCGAGGAAATCGAGTTTAAAAATTTGTCAAGTACATTTGAATTTAGTTGATTTCCACACTGGCGCGAATAATTGTCACGAGGATATTTTATGCGCGCAAATAAGTGAAAAGCGTGGAATAAAATTTTTTCGTTCAAAGCGTCATTTTTAAGAAAATAGGCTTTGAATATGTTTCGTTAAAAATTGCGTTGGCGCACGTGTACGTGATAAATTTTCAAACTCGATTCTCTCGAAAACGAAGCGGTTTAGAAAAAAATTTTATTCCACGTTTCTCATTTATTCTCGTACGTCGAATAACCTCCTGTTAATTATTCTTTTCTGTCGCACCTAAAATTACCTAAATTCAAGTGTACTTGATAAACTTTCAAACTCGATTTTCTCCAAACGAACGTTTTAATGATCAAAATTTTATTCTTTCTGTTCGGCTCATTTTTTCACATTGAATCGTTTTTCCTGTTCGGTTGTACCATTAACACTGAGACACCCTGTATGTAAAGATCAAAGATTCAGTTAGAATTTTTATTCCTCAAAAGTTTGTTTCTTTAAATAAAGAGTGTTGTCAACTTTCAAGCAGTAATATAATATAAAGGAAGCTTCAATCTCTAATGCAAAGCTTCAATCTCTCAATTTGTTTTCTTAACTAACATCCTACGCTAGAAGAAAATGCCACGCGGCTGTTTGATTTAGGCATGATTAAATGTTATACGTCGTATTAATGCAGAGGAATTTTTTATTTTCGTTTCTACGAAAGAGAAACGTATACAAAATGGTGAAAGTGACTTTGCAGATTTTTAACGACACGTTTTCACAAAGACAGCTCTCCTGCAGTTGAACGAAAGGACGTACGAAGAATTTTCCATCAAATACACCCGCTAAATTTCAAAAGAAATCTGACAGAAGCCGAACAATGCGAACGTTACGTTCTACCGATTATGTGAGAACTACGCTCGACTTCACATGATAAAATTCTCTTCGCGGGAATACTTTGTTCCGCTCTACGAAAGTTACGGATCGAGACCACGAGAAGTTGCAGAAAATGCATGGTCACAGTCATTCGCTAGAAATCAATGTTACGTCGATGTTCGATTAAAATGGTCAGCTAGAAACGTATAGATCGATATATCGATCAGTACCGGTTTCTCAGTGGCGATTTCAAGTGAAACGAATTCCTATCGAGACACCGGAATTACGTTGCTCGATTCGTTTCCACTCTCGTTTCGCTTCCTGGATTTTTGATAAAATGACATGAAAATTGATTGATCAGAAAATATATTTAGTTTCGTAAAATCTCGTTTGATGGTAAATAGAGAGACAGAATTTCTCCTTATCGTATTGATCCATATTTCTGAATATTTATGTAGCAAAGCTAACGAAATAAAAGCGGAATCCAGCTTTTCAATTTAGAGGTCTCAATGTACGGTTTTAAACTGTTCACTGACGTCAGTGTTGGTTAGTCACTGCTATTGTAGTAAATTCTGTATATCTACGTATTCGTGAAAAATTTCTAAATATGTGGAACATGCATAATACGCAAAAAA
>NW_025110515.1:195185-203851 GCF_011392965.1 Frieseomelitta varia | reverse complement strand
AAAAAACTGTGCAGCAAAAAATGTTGTTTTTTTTTTTTTTTTTTTTTTTTTTTTCCGCGCGCGAAAGGTCAGTCGAAGCGTACCTCGTGGCTCGCTTCTTTTCGAATGACGTCACGATTCGCGGAACACGATATCGTTTCGGAGAATTTTCGCGAAATTCCACGGCCGGTGTTCTTGCTGAATGGGATTGGCGGTGATATTTCGACTCCCTGCTGAATTTCCCTTTCATTAAACTTATTTGAAATCTCCCGGGGGTGGGAGGGCGCGACGTATGTGTGCATATCTTTCAAAAGGATTCTAACTACGGCCGCGGTACGATTCACAGAACTCGAATTCAATTTTGCAGCGGCAAAACCCCTACTTACGCCGTCGGCGAATTACACCGCGAAACGAAGGCACTTTTTTTTTTTTTTTTTTTTTTTTTTTTTTTAATATGAATCGCCGCTTATCGAAAACTCTTTCGATACCGACGCGCTGACCGTCGATATTTTCGATTTAATTCCAACCGAATAAAACAATGCCCACTTCCGCTGCGCGCAGAAGAATTCTCGACGTTTCGTTCAACTCGTTGTGTTCTATCTTCTCTCTTCCCTTAACGTGGATGGGAGACGCGATAATTCGTGTCTTTCAATTCTCAACGTTGCGGGCGGGGAACGCTTTTTGCATTGTAGGGGACACGACCCATATAATATTTATATAATATTATAATATATTAATATTTTAATAATACAATATTTATATAATACTTTATATAATATATAATTATATATTATAATGTTAAATAATTTTTCAAGAAGTAAGGAAATTGTTTCCCAACGTACCACACCAAGAAACTAGTTACTAGAGGTATTATCATTTTATTCAATAAAATATCTCTAAAATAAGAAATAATTAACAACTTTAATTATTAATGAAATAATACATTCTCTTTCAATCATATATTAAATAATTCAAGAAATACGAAAAAATACTATATATATTTTTATCAGAGCGTACCGTCCTCAATACAAATATAAACAAAAATATTACAATTATAAAATACAAATATAAACTAAATAATAGTTAAATACAAATATAAACTAAATAGTTAATACAAATATAAACTAAATAATAGTTAAAATCTAAAATACATAATAAATAGATTCTTAAGTATTACTATAAAGAATAGATAGTAATATGTAAGGATATTTTATCAGTGTGAATTAAAGAAGTGCATATATTTGTTTATACAAAGTTTCCCTGTCGTTCCAAAAATGTGCTGGCCCTGAGAGGCCAGGTTAGGCGCGCCGAGTACGGTACGCATGTGTTAATTAGAGATAGCTAATTCCGATCTCGAGAAAATGCACATACGTAATACGCGTTTGTCCGCGTATTTGGCAATGCCGCGACTCTCCGCGTAGAACGGAACCCCTTCCCTTTTCATATAACTCCAATCATCGTCCTTTGATGCCCATATCTACGCGTCCATTCAAAAGCATGCGGATCACGGCGGGAACATGCACGAATTTCAAATTCAATAGAGTGACCCCGATTCCATTAAAATCACTGATCGCGGGACATTGACACCTTGCGACCTGTTTCCGTTTTTTTCTTTTTTCTTTTTTATCCATTCCATTTTCGCCCGTGTATCAAGTTATTAATGACAGGCGGGGGTGTCATTGTGCTTGCTGTTGACTTTTCAGCCTCGGCTAACCGTCTCGCGTTAGATAGAAAAAGACATGGCGCGTGATGATAATTTTGCTATACTTCGCGTCGAGTTGAAAATTCACACGTGTGAAGGAACAATCATTTTCGTTTGAAAAATGTGTACGTGACGCTCACGCTTGAGGTAAATGAGCGAATTAAGGTGAGAAATCGACTTTTTTGTGAAACCATCATACACGTTAGTATGTAGTTTTTGCACATACTCAAAGAGTAATTACAATTTTTTTTTTTTTTTACGAAATTAATGAAAGTTGTGGAAATTATAAGCATGTTTTTAATAACGGGGTTCGAATGGCTGACGTGATTCCGGTCCATCTGGTTATTTGAAACTAAAAAACCATAATGCATCTTAATTAGTATAAATATGGTTGTCGCATGTACCACGGAAATAGCAAAATTTTGAAAATTAAAAAAATGGCAGCATTTTGGAGTTGAAATGTCCATTTTCCTTGTGCCTTTTGGGTGGCAAAAAAAAAAAAAAAAAAGAAAGAAATAGATTAACTTAGATAAAATCAGATTTTGAAATCCGTGGTTCATGCGATAAAGATACAACCGGTGAAGATCTGGTCCAAATTTCAAGTCAATCGTGAGATATCCCATCAGTCAGTTAAAAAAATGAATTTGAACATCGTTTCCTTTAAACATCTATAACTTTGCTAATTTTACGAATTCAAATAAATTATTTTATATAGACATTTTTGAAAGCATGCACTTTGAGAAAATGTAAAAAAAAAAATTGACTTTTTTTAAGCCAGAATACCCCCTTAAGAAACGAAATTTACACTTATACGCAAATAATAATAATCCACGCGTGTGGATAAACGATGCGAAATCACATCATTCCTTTATGTTTAATAGAGCGTTCGAGGTATTTTATTCGAAAGCGAAGATAATTTGAAATGGTACGTGCGTTATCGATGTTCCCGATTATCGATGCAGGTTTTCCGAGTCGCGAGTGCATAGAATCGAACGCGCCGCTTCCGAGGAATTTTCCTGCGTCCGCGTTTTCGAAATTCAGTAATAACTTTGTAAGGTACTACGTAATCGCGATACCTGGTCGCGCGAGTCATAAAATGTAAATGCGATGCAAATTCCGCGCGATATGGTAATTCGTGGAAACATTTAAAAATAGCGGGAATGCTTATTAAAAAAAAAAGAAAAAAAAAATCCCGATTTCTATTTCAGCCGTTCGTTTTCCTTTAGTCTTGACGGATTTTCCGGGGAGATTCGTCGGAAAATATATTTACTCAGATCGACCACGAAAATACGTTCGAAGCGAAATAACAATGAAAAAAATATTGACGAAGTAATATCAATAAACACTTCGTGGATGTATGGCAAATCGGTGAAACGAACGAACGGACGTGAAACATTTCTGCACGAAATTCCGCCGGTTATTTGACAAGGTTGCACAGAGGTACAAATGACGAACGTTTCACACTCATTTTCAATATCATACAATCCATTTGAACGCTTTCTGCGTTTATGAACGTAGTAAAACATTCCAGGAAACTTAGAGTTCCCTTTCGTCTGAAACGGAATGGTGGAAAAAACCGATGTGAAACGATGTGAAACGACGTTCTAAATTAAATCGCGTTTGAGTGCCTGACAATCATGTTAATAACTGTTATTTTCTTTTCCAGACTTTTCTCGGCGTAGTCGATGGATAGTTAACAATTGAATTTCCTCCGTATCGAGCGGTCGTCCGGAGGACGTTGAACGATTGAAAGCCCTTTTGCGTTCGCTGACATTTCGAGCACGTAATTTGTTTTAGTTTTGGATCAGCGTTTTTTTTTTTTTTTCTTTCTTTCTTTCTGCAAAATCGTATTGTCATCTTGCCGCGCGCTTCAAGATGATTCATGACGTTGAAACAGAGCTTCGCTCGACAAGTGGAAACCACTCGTTTAAAAATACATCGCATTATCGCAAACAGTTAGCATGCAAATCACCGTGGACTCTAGATAAGCGCGGCTATCATTTTATCTTTCATTTAGGAAATGGAGAGATAGATCCAGCACTTTGAAAGTGTACTTCTTTGCTTGTAAATGTTTGATGAATATTATCGTTAATAATTTAGAGTGATAATCCTGTGACGTAGAATTCGGTTTCATTTCGTGTAATACCTCGTTTTTTTCTTTTTTTTTTTTTTTTAATTTTACTTTTAGCTTATACTCGAGTAAATGAGTTTTGATTTCATAGTCGATGGCTATGGGGATCTGGGTATCAACGAAAGTTGGAGTAAATCTCTGTGTGGTTTATCCGCTAAAATGACAGAGCGATATATTCGGAGCGTTCAGTGACAGAATTACAAAATTCATAAGTACCACGGTACGCTCGACAGTCGATTGCTCAAGGTAAATCATACTTTGAGACGTGGAGTAATTTCGTTGCAACAGTTTGTCCGAATTTTGTCATTTCTCAAGACTTGTTTCCATATTCCCTTTACACCAAACGTAATTTCATTATTAATCCTTTCAAAGGCTTCTTTCATTATGCTATCGTAAGCTACCAGTTCTTTTGAAATTCATGTTACTCGCATTTTTTTCTGTATGAATACACCAAGACATGCAACGAATTACATTTCCCAGACGTAGTTTCTTGTCACTATTTTCAGAACGGGCAAACGTTTCGTAAAAGATGTTGGAAATAAACAGAACGTTTTCGCAAAAAAGCTATTGGCTCTAAATATTGCACAGTGGGAACTGCAAGAGAAGGGATGGATAATACGGAATTGAGAATGAGAAATGTAATTGGATCTACAGTTCTAGCTTTGGGCTCGGTATATTTTCTGACAAGAGTTAAGGAACGTTTTAGTTGTACAGGGTGTTCTAGTATTGGAGGTACAACCGAGAAGGAAATGAAGTTGTAAATAAATAAATAAAGATTCAAAGATGAATATTTTTCATTCAAGTCATCATTCTTGGGAAAGTCAAGTTTGAAAATTTATCAGGTTTATTTGAATCTCGCTAATTCTGGATTACACAGGGATCAGGGACTGATCGATAGCAGGTTATTCCATCTGTGAAAATGTAGAAAATGTAGAATAAAATTTGTCTGTTTAAGGCCTCATTTTCAAAAAAATAAGGTTTAAATATGTTTAGTCAAAAATTGGTGTACTTGATAAATTTCCGAATTGAATTTTCCCTCAAAAACGAGCGTCTTGTGAAAAAAATTGTGTTTTTTTGCTTTTAACTTGTAACAAATAAAATAATTTCCTGCTCATTATTTGTTTCTGAAAAATTAAATTAATCAAAAATTAGCTAAATTCAAGCACGGTTGACAAAATTTTCAAATTCGAATTTCTTGAAACGGAAGTCTTAAATGAAAAGAATTTATTCTTCATTTTCAATACTTACGTACGACTTTGTTATACGAGTACTTATTACAAGAAAAATGTACTTATCTAACAAATAAGATACTGTGAATCTTTTGCATGAATATTTGCAATGCCAATATTTATAACAGTGCAATAAATAGAATTTTACAACGGGTTCTCATTCGTTGATACAAGTAAGAAAGAAATTGTAAAAAAGTTTGTGTGTCGTAACATCGTAGCAATATTATCTACTCAAGAGGAATCTTAGCGGGATGATAATCTCCTAAAGTAATTAAAATACTTTTTATGGTACAAAATATTAATGTAAGTAAGAAGTCAAATTAATTAATTGACTTAATCTCCAGGTTTAAATGAAACGCTTATGAAGTTACAGGAGACGTCAATCGAGACGTTCGTTCTTTTATCAATAAAGTAGAATTATGAAGATGGAATATGATCTGACATGCCGACTGAGTTTTATGTTAGATTAATTGAATGAATGAGAAACCAAGGATCTCCCCAGCGTTAAAATTCTACAAAAATTAAAACTTTAATTAATACGAATCAAGCGTGATACGTTTCTCAACTTTTGCCAATAAGGATCTTTTGTTTCAAAATTAATTGCTATCTTTATAAAAGTAGATTCCAAAAAATATTTATATTTTGTTAATGTACGATATATATATACCTCTACAAACAATTCTTATTCCCGATTTATATATCTCTGAGATTAAAGAATAAACAATAATTTGTTTCTCTTCTTTGAAGAATGTATTACTTTTTTTTCAATTGTTGTCAGTAAGTTACAGATATTACACAAAAAATTTTTAGAAGTAATTGCCAGTTTATTAAACTCTCTTTGATAACTCTTTTATCTAGGTTTTATTATTGTTTGGAAATATTTAAACGCTTTATTACGTAGTTGAAATGTTATGTTAATTGCGTTTATTATGTAAATGTTAACTTTTATGTTAATCTCTATAGTTCTGTGCTAAACTTTGCTAAATCTCTGTTCTATTAGCATCATAACAATCGGGAATAATTTTCACCAGAGGTTTGACAAGTTTTGTTAAGAACTATCGAATTACTGAGAATTAGATGATATGCCACCGTTGTAGTATTAAGATTTTAGTCAAAACGTTGCTTTGAAATTTTACGAACAAATTGTATACTAAGGATTTTTAAAATCTTTCCCATTATGTTCTTGGTATGTTCTATTTCTGACACGGAGTACTCTGTTACGAAGGTGGATCGTAAATTTGGCGACATTTGATGACAGAAAAGGTCCAGGAATTGTCTGGCGATCGATCATTGTGACATGATCTTTGGAAACTACACCTAAGATAGAGTACTTGCTATTGAGACACGAACAACGTGAAAATACGAAAACTACAATATATACTGTCTAAAACTCTACTACTAACAATAAGTCACGTATCCACGTATTTTCGCTGTAACATCGATGGAAAAATTAAGTTTCATCTATCAAAGATAGTAATTTTCTCTGACTATATTATTGATCTTCAGGAAACAATCTCTAATAAGATACACGTATGAAGTAGGATAACAAAAAAAAAAAGTGCCTTGCAATCTACATTAAGGTGGAATTTCGCTGAACATATAGGTTGCGCGTTAATTTAAAATCATTTCAAGGTCATGATATTTTACACAAACGAATGTGCCGTAACGTCAGCTGTACAACAGAAAAAATACGTGCGTATGCGAGAAATACGAATGAAGAAACAAAAAAAAAAAAAAAAACAAAGAAAATAATAATTCTCGAAACGGTTCAGATCGCGAGTTGAGAAGACATTCGGGTGGAAACACTTTTCACACCTTTGCTCTGAAATCCCAACTATCTTCGAATGGGAGAATTACAAAAGTCAGTCAACCGTTCGCTGGATGATCGGACGAAATAAATTCGGAGCTGGCGATTTGAAACACGACCGAACTCCATTACGATCGAGGGACCCGTCGGTGTGACTGCCACACATCGAAACGCAGTTAGTTGCACATAAGCAATTCAGGATGGTGGATGTTAGACATCTCCCGAGGTCTCCATTAGCATACATCCGTGACACCGGTGCTCACCCCTGACTTCCCACACCTCCCGACGACCCCGAGGGGGTTAAATTAACCCTCTCTCGAGCAGCGTCTAGCTACGGAGTTACGCTTGTCCTTGTCCCACCCCGTAACTGCACGCCGCCGCAGCTACTTGCTTCGGAAATCCCCGGCTCGTCGCGATCGCTCAGCCACATCCAACCCTGTCAAACCGATTCAAAATGACTGAAAACTGATCCGCGGTGTTTCGGCGCATAGACCGACGAAGGCGTCTTGTCGTACATTCGTGCGCTGTGTTCAACCTTCATCCTCCAGCCAACTACGGTTAACCGTGTTGTGACGGCTACCATGGAACAGTTCAGACGTGATCGATCCACCACCGCTCCGCGTGCCAGTTATAATTACATGGAAATTGAAAAGGCAAATTTTCTACGTCGAACTTTGCTTTGATTGTTGGAACGTCGCGTCTTTCCTGGGTAAAAGTCACTTGCATACGATGTTTCTTATCGAGCGGGTCGATATTGCAAGGAAGGATGGCAAGTGCAAATTAAATTAGCGAATAATGGTTAAATAGCGTAATAGGTAGGCGTGGATGATAGGTTTAGTTAAATGGTTTGCCTGCTCGCGAAACGCTGTATCAACAACGCCGCTTAATTATTTTATATCGGCAAACTAGCCGCTCGAAGTTCCCCACTTCGTTTGCCAGCTGACATCTATCAGAATTCCAAATTCGCACATAGAGAAATTTATACCAGTGGGTATACAACGCGACGTAGCGTATAACGTCGATTAATCACTATATCGAAACTGGAATTAACGTATAAAGTAACGAATCGACGAAGTTGTCCAGTATCCAATCGTCCGGACCTCGTAAGAATCTGCGGTGCTATGGCCAGCAGTATGATCGATATAATGGCTAATGTATGGCATCGTCTAACCAAACTGAAACCAAACTGTAATGGCAGAGGGAGAGAGGGAGAAAGGGTGAAGAGGATGAAGAGAGAATGAATCAAGATCGTATACTGGGGGAACGAATCCAAGCTCTCGCTGAGCGTGAAGTAAATGAGGGAAGAAGCACAAGAGAGAACGAAAGGAAGGGAGGTGGGTTGAAAAGGGGAAGAGAAACGATCCAAAGTCAGCGAGCGAGAGAGAGAGAGAGAGAGAGAGAGAGAGTACGAGAACCGGGACGAGAGCAGAGCGGGCGTCGTCACCACCGTTTTCACCCTTTACCTATACGCTGGCAGCCGGTAATGGAATTGCAAATCCGACGACATTACATGCCTCTTGGCAACTTGTGATTTCGCGCCCAGTTCTACGCCAGCACACGCCCCGTGCTCACCCACTCCTCTCCACTTACCCCTTCATCCATCTCTCTCACAAGCTTTCTATCTCTCTCGCCCTTTCATCAAAACTGCCTTGCCCTAGGCTGCCGTCGCGACATTCTTGTTCTATCCCCGGCGCAAATCACAAGGACTCGAATTAACTAAATCGGGGGTCGTTCGCGTGAATGTGACGAAGGTTCGTGAGGACGTTGGAGCCTCTTCGCAGCACTTCTCGGGGGGGGGGGGGGGGGGGGGGGGTTTTT
>NW_025110515.1:173263-195175 GCF_011392965.1 Frieseomelitta varia | reverse complement strand
TGTCTGTGCTGTCTGTGCGGGCTGGGGGGGGGGGGTTAGGTTCTTTCGACGTTCGACGTACGGAGAAACGAACGCTCTCGCTGGCAGAGAGTGGTCTTTGGTCATGGACTACTGGCGACCAAGCACGTCGAGTATCTGAGGAATTGGCTGGGGTTACGCGAGCACCTAGCTGAACTGCCACCTACGTGTCAACAAAGTTTCAGCGCTGCGCATTTGCCAGCTTCTGGTCGGTTTAGTGGGTTACCGTGGGATCGTTTCCTGTTGCTCCTTCGCTAATTCGAACGGCTGTTGTCGGAACTTCCTATTGATCTTGACATGCTGTTCTCAGCACGCGTTCTATCCTTCAACCACGAAAGCAATTTCAAGCGTGCGTCGTGTCGTTTTCCAAGTTGCGTTTTGCTTCCGAGTTACGTTTTTGTTTCTCTGCGGTAATTGGGAACGATTCGAACAGTGCGAGAGATAATGTTGCAAGGAGAAAGAAAAAAAAAAAAAAAGACAAAGGGGAGGGAAAAAATATGGAAGGAAGGGAAAGAAGATGGATCACGCGGCTAGGAGAGCAAGGAGAAAGTTCCCGAGTCTTGATATGACTTCAGAGTAAATTGAAATATCTCGCGAATGCGAGTTCCTCTGGGTGCAAGGCGAACCGCTTCCTGTTGCCTCGGTTACCCTGGTCGTGAGTTGCGACGCTCTCTTCGTTCTTGCCGTCGCGAAATTAATTTTCCAAGACAGTCTCGCGAGACAGCACGTAGAGACTAGTTGCGCGAGAAGCATTGGCCCGTATCACGCAAAAATTCGCCACAAATTTTCGATCGTCGTAAATCTTATTACCAATCCGATATCACAATACGAATCAGTCTAACAGATAAAATGCCATTATAGTACAATATAGAATTTAAAGAAAAAGAGAGATGTACGCTACGCACGTCGAGAGTTTTTTTGTCTCAAAATTGCAATATTTCCTCAGTTCTAAGTATATTTAAATATACCTCTCAATAATTTCTATCCAGTCAATATCGTACCGACGAGTTCAAAAAGAAAGCGACGAATTATTGTATACGGTTCGGTCACTCGTTATGGTCCGCGAATCAGTTGCCAGCGCATTAATCCATTTGCTGATGCTTGCGGAAAAATCACGACTAATCCAAGGAGCAAAACGAGCTATACTTCTGTTAATCGATAGATAAAGTTCCAGCGTACCACAAAATTGAAAAAAACGTTCCGTGAAAAGTCTCAAGGTTTCGTGGAGCAATGGTCGAAGGTTAGTCCTGAAACCGCAGCTTTAACTCGTGACCGTGGAGACGAATTCGATGACCCCTAGGAAGCTTCAGGGGTTGACCCCTCTTTTGAACTTTTGAAAGGTGAAAAGGGTCGTCAAGCAAGAGACTGTAATCCCAGAATCGACGGTGACACGAGACGGGCTCTTTTTATTCTCTTCCCGGTGCTCTTCTGCCACTTGAAACGTACTCGCATTTAACTACCCTACCCTTTTCATTTTCTTTTCACTTTGAAAGGCCCACCGTACATTACAATATTTTACTTCTGTAACTTTTCCTCTGATAGCTCCGCCAGATTGAAAGGGGAAAATAGGAAAGGAGTTAGCCAGAATGGAGGATCCTTATGCGTCTCTGGAACGTCTTTGAAATTCATTTCGGGAATGACAGCATCGATTTTGCATGCACATTTTACATACTAGTGTCTGCGCCGGCTTGATGTTTCGCTTGTCACAGCATTTTGTCGCACTTCAACGTCCGGGCAGAGTACGACGAACATTCAAATTAGCCGAATATTGGTGGAATAATTGGGAGTTGTACCTGTGTGAAACGAGAGAGAGAGGAGAGAGTTGCGTGAATATAACGCTGAACGCAGCACGATGAAACACAAAATTATAAAAAAATTACGTTATTTGCAAGTCTAGTGAATTTCAATTTGAATTTCTTGCAAAATTTTCGATTTCCCTGAAGAATTTTTATTTTCATTTTGGGAACGTTTATGGTGTTACCAGATTGTAATATCTATTAGCAACACTAATTGATTTCATTTTGCTTTCGTATGAATTCGCGACAGTATATATAATGTATGTACGTAAGATGCACTTAATTCTTATTAACAATCGTTGATCAATAGTCATGGTACTACGTACTTAGGTAAATTACGAAAATGAGATGGACTCGATAATATTGTGTTTTAGATAGTAAATTTACATAGATAGTACATCTGATGGTACAACCAGACTATAGCTGAATTTACATACAAAAATAAATCGACAGAAAAGAATGAAATTTTTCCATTTAAGAGACAGTTTGAAAATTCGATTTATTGGAATAATTGGCAGGAGATTACGAACAAATGAATAATAAAAAAAAAAAAAGAAATGTGAAATGAGAATTTTCTCGCTTAAGGTTACATTTTTAAAAAATAAAGTTTGAACAATAATTAATTTTCGTGTTTAATTTCCTCGAGAATAAAAAACATTAATGTTTTAACCGAATTTAATTTTCTCCTATTATGAGAAAGTTTGATTTTACTTTTTTGATTTATTTTCACATGTAGAGTCTGCAATTCGATTTCCTCGAAAACAAAGTATCGAGTGAAAAAATATTATTCTCCCCTTCTCGTTCTATTTCTGCATGCAGAATTACGACTTTGTCGACTGCTCTTTGTCACGATTGAATGGCGGAAATAAAAAAAGCTGCAGGTCCATTTGGAAAAAAGGAAATTTTTATAAAGTTATTAAAAGATTATTTTTATATCGGCCAATATCGGGAAATGTGAAAGAAAATGTTATTGCAATAATATTCACATAATTTTTAGGATCTCGTACGTAATATAGGATATATGTTCCATGATTAGTTTTTGAAATTGAGCTGGATGTACCAGCGAGTTCCTTGAACACAGACATGTACATTATATTTTCGATTTTGTGAAGAAATTGTGATCGCGACTTACAATTCAAAAAACTCGACTTATAATTAAATATAATTAAACTCTTAATTAAAAAAGGGAAGAAAATTGATTAAATCTACAAAAAAAAAAGTGTTTGAAATATTTAATTAGCTGTTATGAATCAAAAGCGTTTCTAAAAATCCTATTAACATACTAAAACTAGAAATTTGTAAGATTTAGAAACTAATTCCAAGGATTGCTGAATGAACAGGAAAATTGGAAAACTATTAGAAGAAAGGCGTAAATGCAAAAGAAATTTATGACGTCTTTAAAGTTTATCAACCAGATATCTTGGAAAAATTTCTGTTCTATCTGGACAATATTCAGCATTTCAAATTTTTTATCCATGTTATAGATAAATTTCCTTCAATTATCCTGTCAAGTAAGACAAAGAACTTTCAGTCTTTTTAAATAAATTACATAATATGAATCCATGCAGTAACAATAAAAGAAAGTTCATTTTTTTATATGTTTGCTTTGATCTTTCGACT
Organism: Frieseomelitta varia; assembly: GCF_011392965.1. Lineage (NCBI taxonomy): Eukaryota > Metazoa > Arthropoda > Insecta > Hymenoptera > Apidae > Frieseomelitta > Frieseomelitta varia. The sequence goes on along the minus strand of NW_025110515.1, from coordinate 191,741 downwards.
TGCGTTTAAAATATAAAACTCTTTATACCGTTAATTAACAGACGTTTGAATTATTAAATCGAAAATATTACAAAGTTACACGAAACAGTGCGGTAATAAATAACATTTGTCACGTCAGCAAATAACATTTACTAAATAACGTTCGCCAAATAAATAATATTTTGACAAACGAAACTCGCAGTTTTATTCATCTCCGTTATCCGATTATTCGTGTAACGTCAGTTTCGATGGTGGAACCGCTTCAAAAATGTTACTGCAAGCACCATTTGAATGCACGGCCATTACACGTTATAAGTTCGAGAAAAACGTTCGATGGAACGGTTTAACGCGATATCGAGGGACACTTGATCAATCACTATTGATTGGTAACGAGCAGAGAGCTCCTAGGTAATATTAAGCATTCCTCGAAGTGACTTTACGTGCACGGCTTACCTGAATCGAAGCGATGATTTTGCTTCACAGGGTAGGAAAAGGGTGAATAAACGAGAGACAAAATATTGCAAGCCGGAGGAGGGGGGGGGGGAGGGGTAGAGGGATTTGAAAAGGTTCAATCGACGCAAACGAAATAGTCCTTCCGTTACACTTTGTCGTGCCGTGCTGTAGCTGCTTAAGGGAGAGAAACGTATCGATTCAGTCGCCACTCAGCCGGCAGTTGGCTCGACCGCGATCGATCTCCCTAATTAAATCGCTTTGTATTTGTGAATTACACGAGCACTTTGCAGCGAGATGAATTCAGATAGAAGAAGCCGATTAAACGTTTTTACGATCGCCATTAAACACTGTGTGCCCGCCAAATCGCAGTACGTCTCTCCTCTTCTCCTCTGCTTTCCTTTTTTTTTTTTTATACCACTCCCTTGGCTCGATGCATTCATCAGAAACGAAAACACGGGGCTCGTTAGTTGGAAACTTTACAGAGCATTTCTCGCTCGAAGCGTTCGAGCTTTAATTTTCTTTAATATTTAAAGAAGTATGAAATTATTCGAACAGTTTCGTTTCATTGCGCGATAGTCTACTAAGTTATGCACGATCCATTCTGATCTATTATTCTCATCCGTCACTTCTGTGGCTTGCTACCGAAGTATTTTTTATGTCATTTATTGAACCGCATCTTTTATCTGTGGATAGAATTTTTTTAATGAAAGAAACAAATATCCGAAAAGTGATAGAATCTCGGTCGAATCTTGTTGCATACAGAAGCAAACGTTTGAGATAATTTAACAAGTGACGAAGCAAAAGACTACGGATGTGCCGCATTCATTTATACTAATGAATATCCATTCGTTTCGTAATGAGTGACAGTTAGTCCTGATACGCTGTTGACCTAATTTAATAAAGTTTAGATTGTTTCAATAAGTAAAATTTGCCAGAAGCTTGAGCGACGTTTATTGTAAAAAAATTCTGATTAAATTATCCCAGCAGATTCAAAGTTGATTTATGAGGAGCAAGGATATGAAAATCCTTTGTTAAACAGGTAATTCCTGTTGGAACGCTAGGCAAGTATTATACTTACTAGGAATTTCTCTCCCTTCTTTCTCTTTCTTCTACACTTGTGCTGTTTCTTTCCTTCCCATCCTTTTCTTTCCTCCCTTTTCTGTCTGTTCTTACGTTTCTTTCCTTTGCATACCATCCCTTTCATAATCTTTCTCTCAGTTTATTTTTCCATTTTTCTCGTTTATTCCTTCATCTCTTTCTCCTTTCTTCTTAATTTCACGTAATAAGAATTCCTGGTATAATGCTACAATTTCATTTTAATTTTTTCTTTTTTTTCTTTCATTTTCTGATATGCGCCAAGCAGCAGACGGTAATTAAAAATCGATTGTAGCATCGTTTGCTGAAATTCAAAAACAGAGTCGAAGAGTGTTTAGTCACGTACATTTATCGTTTATTTAGCCACGTGTCAAAATTCGAGTATCAGTTTATCAATCCAATAATTTCGGTGGAACGAAATGTCGATATCTACGGCTGTGCCGCCATTTTCTGCGATTTGACGCGCACGACATTTGTTTTCATGACTTTCTCGTTGTACCATCGATGCATGTTTTATTTCTGCCATTTGTAGCCGTTGATGTTTTCCGAACTTTCGATCGTGCTTTTGAAACCTATGCGAATGCAAACTCCATGTTAGTTCTTTTTTTTTTCTCTCTCTCTTTTCCTCCGACAATCAATAGTAGAGATATGAGAGACAATAATTTTCACGAAGCTCTTTCGATAGAATAATTAATCGCTCTGATTTAATCATGAGTTTTTCATTGCTTCGTCGAATTCTAATATTTAATCGCGTTACTATTAACTAATTAATCGAAAGCACCTGTATGATTAACGCCTACTTTGCGATCACGCTGTGAAACACGACCGTCATGTTCACTTTGCGAAGCCAATTTTACGCGTTCGCAATTTCCGGCTTCCCTTCGATCGAGGACAATTGTCTGAACGCGTTCGGCAAAATTCGCAGGGCGATGACAAACGTGCAAAGTGAGATTAAGGGCGAGATTCATCGTGAGAAATCGAGGTTACACGTGATAGTTAGAGGAACAAATCATCCTAAATGCTATATTTACAGCGAAACGGATTTACAAGAAAACGGATAAGCAACGTAATGAGTGTCTCACACTGTCACATCCTCTCACGTCTGCGCGATATATAATATTTCAGATATGAATCTCTTTCGCGAATCTATCCACGCTTTCACGCTTTTTCCTTTGTCCCGATACCCGACGATATCGTCCACGTCGACGATATTCTCTTTCTTCCCCTGTCACCCTTCGCCCCCTCTAGAAAATTTTATATATTCCTCTCCGCGTTTCGACTCCGCGAAGCAATAGGATCGATATACACTCCTCCTTCTCTGTTTCTCTGTTTGGTCGCGTTGGATGGAGTTTTACTACTCGAGAGAGTGCATCCCCTTCTTGCTCTCTTTTCCTCCGTGCGCCGGCATTCACTCTTTCCCCTCAGAATTCCCTTACTCTCTCTTGCCCCTCGCCTCTGTCCGTTTCTCTCGACCTCCAGGTTGAGGCTCGTCACACGAGTCCACTCGAAACGAAATTACCCGATGCAGCGAAGTCCGATGTACGTGTGTGCACGGGGGTTCCTGGCACGAGAGAGCGAGAGAGAGAGAGAGAGAGAGAGAGAGAGAGAGAGAGAGGAAGGAGGGCCAATTGGATGCGCAGCTATCGAAACATCAAACAAAACTTTTCTCTGTGCAAAGCCAATCTGCCAGCAAGGGGGAGGAAGGGCCGTTTACTACGTCGCACTTATCAATCGAGACGACCGGGGCCCTCGATTTCGAATCCGTGGATCGCTAATCGCTCGCCCCGCTTCGTAATTTAAACCGTGCTCCAGTTTTCTGGCTGCCTTTCGCAAATATACGATACTGGATCGACACCTACGCCGCCTCGTCCATCCTCGCCCGACCTCTGCACACACCGTGCCCACGCTCGCGGTATTGCTCGGCTACTGCAAGCAAATCGGCATCGATTATCGATGGGGAGAGAGAGAGAGAGAGAGAGAGAAAAGAAAAAGGAAAAAAGAAGACAAAAAACCCGATGACGATTATCGACGCTGCGAATGGTCATATTCCGCCGTGGGAATAAACGCCGGCCATTGTCCATCAATCAATCATTGACGGATACTTTCTCGGTGCCGGTAGCGACACGTTTCGGTATCTCTGTTTCCAGCGGATCATTTACTTCGCTCGGCGTTTGAATTGCTCGTACAATTAATCATTGTTTTCTGCATAATGCTCGTATTTACACGAGTCACGCGATATTTTTTTATCCATGAAAAATCCTTGCACCCTACATCGCCGTGGAAATGTACGCTTGTAGCCAGCACTTTGGCCCGTGTTTTTCCTCGAGAATTAATGTTATTTATTGATTTGCTCGGACAACGTAACGAAACATCGAAAGCGCCGTACGCGGAGCAGACAAATAATTTTTTCGGACGATCCTTCATCCGATTAAATCGCAAATCCCGCGTCGTGGAAGTTATCGCTCAAATATTACTACTTATGCTACTTGTTATTCACGATCGGATGAAATTCGCCCCTGCATTTTTATCGATCCCCATTTTAATCACTCGCCCCTTCCAGCGTCCAAATTACACTTTTTACGCTGCTGCAATCAACTAGGGTTTAATAGCTCAATCCGCTCTCCCACGTACCTCGCATAAACACACAACCGTTTAAAATTGCACCGTGTCGCGCACCCACAGCGTTACTATCGATCGGAACGCGCGTTCACCTACGGCTGATCATCGATCGTAAAACAGCGCTATTTTTCTTAACCAAACAGCGTGAAAAATATATCACAGAAAAGAATGAATTTGATTCGGTAAAGTGGGTCAAGGAAGTCTCGACACGTCTAGCTTTTTGGCGATATCCTTGCGAAAACAAACGACGTATTGGCAGAATCTGTTTCCGTAAGTAGTTCGCTAGATATAATAATAATAGCAATTTTCATTAATTCAGTTGTGCAATTTTCAATAATGACTTACACAACGATAATGGCAATATAATCCCTTGCCTTACAATTTTCTTCTCAGCATTAGTTATTAGTATAACACGTTTCACATCGTGTCAGATGACGTAATTTCGTATTTATTAATCTTTAGAATTAAAATTGAAAATACAGTCTGCTCTTTCTTTGAAATCAAAATCATAATTTCTACCACGAAGTATAATTCCGATATTATATAAATAATGGATTGATCTGCATTTAATCGCTGTAGAAAAATTACAATAAATCCTGTTGAACTGGAATTACAAGTATATCGATGCGTCCTTTGATTCTCGTATTACACGCCGCAGCAAAACTGCAACTATACCTATACCTGTGCAACGTAATTAACAATATTATATAACATTGAATTTTCATTTCGAAATACTTTCCCGTTTTAGACATTACAACACGTCTTTTACACGAGCAATTATGATTCTATTTGAACCCGATAAAGATGTATTAGACTTCATTTTCATAAATTCGTCTGATAATCCGCTTCTTGCATAACGCGGGACGTATTATACAGGAACTCACTAAACTGAAATGTTATCGAATGATATCGCGCCATCATTAGGAAAGGACGCCTGTTTTTAAGCCATTAAAAATATTTTATATTCTGTAAAAATATTTTATATTCAAATACAGCGAAAGAAATATTCTCATAATTTTTGATTCTTGAATTCTTTACGTTACTTGCATTATTGTTGTACGACTTTACTGGAAACTGCTACTACGCGCGTTACTCTTGAATATTTCCTGTATGATGTATCGTAAACTAGAGAAAATGCGTAGATTGTTATATCAGTATCCTTGGATTATGTCGACTGTTATTGCCGACTGTAATAAAAACAAAAATGTAAATATTGTCCGTAGCCTCGAGGCAGTATAGCATCGAACGAGTCCGAATATTTACGCTCTTCAGTCGTACAGAAGCCAACGAAAGCGTAACATTTGTGCGAGATACAGTCAGTTAAGTACCTATTAACGTAACAAATAAATAAATTTGTAAAAATGGATCGCGGCGGAAAGTTAAATCCAGCTGAAATTAAACGAAGGACATTGTTCCGTGTCAAAAATAACCAAAAGACAGTAGAAATCGTAAAGTGATAGTGAACTCACTAAAAAAAAAATCCCGACGATTATGGGAAAAGAGAAAATTGTGGTGTGTGCTACAGTATGTCAAATTCAAGCTTGACTGTGAGACAAATTGCAGAAGAAGCTGGAGTTACGACAAGTTCGATGTCTTTCAAAGAATTGTAAACGTCTGAAACAACGAAAATCTTGGCCGAAGTAAGAGCATAAGCACCTTGTTTGTATGTATGAATAAGAAATTGCAAAGAGTTATATTTACCGATGAAAAGGATGTTTAACCTCTTGCGCTGGAATGACGTGCCACGCACGTCGAGTACTTCTTGTCTCAAAATTTGCAATATTTTCTTTCAGTTTTAAATATATTTAAAGTATAACCCAGGCAGAATAAATAATAAATTTATTACTTCTCAATAATTAATAAGTAATTTCTATCCAGCGATATCATACCAACGAGTTCGAAAAGAAAGCGGCGAATTATTGTATACGGTTTGGTCACTCGTTACGGTCCGCAATCAGTTGCCAGCGCAAGTGGTTAATTTAGACAGATCTGATGCTCTTCACTATTATTATCATGTGGAACCATGGGAGGCGGCGGTAATAACGATTGATTGCTAAGATGGAAATAAAATTTTCTACGGGAAAATTAAATAGTAAAATGTATGCGACACAAATTACCGGAAATAAGTACATTTCTCAACGTGATAAATATGTGACATTCTTTTCTTTAGTCAACTGATTATTTAATTATTAATTAAGCGGATTCGCCAATTAACCAACAGAGGAAGTGCCTTTGTCGAAAACGTTTGTGCAATTTGCAGAAACGAAAGTGCATTTGTTTGAAAACGTTTTAATATAATATCCGTCGCGTTAATTTCGTGCTTTATCGCATCAGGATCTAATGTAATCGACAACCTTGAAAATTTAATAATAAGGTTTAAATGCGTTGCGGGCGCACACGCTCTTCATTTTACTGATTCAATTACGTACGGTTCGGGGCAACATTCACACAAGTTAACCGTGTCTCCGGCGAATTTCAAAGTATTGTAATAAACGGCCGTAAGTGGAAATATCTATACGTAGCCGAATCTCTGAAAATTAATTATTGCTTGCTCTCTAGTTATTGTGTTAACAAATCTATTGGCGATGTTACATCGCTGGCTTACAGTTGATCTATCACTGCGAATGAAAACATAGAAACGTTTGAAAGAAAAACAAAAAAAAAAAAGAACTATCCGCCGACCGTAATCCCTATTTCCAATATACCGCGAATGCATCGAGTGTTCGGATTTTCCTAAATAAAAAATTGCGAAGGCAATATTTTCTTTGGGAAATAAAAATCCCAAGAAATACGAATTGCGATATATCAGAATATCTCCCGTAACAATTCGCCAAATTAATTTTCACTCCGATACTATACTCGCCGTGCTAGTAAATTTAATTCTAATTAACCGGTCGTTTTTCTCAGCTTCGTCGTTATCGTAGAAAATTATGTGGTAATATAACGACACACAGCAAGGAATAACGGGGTATAACTAACGATATCCAAGTGACGGTGTGAAAATTTACAAGTTTCACCGATTCTCCAGCAATTCGAAACGGGGTTTCGTTGTTTTTCGTTACGTTTCGATGAGATATTACGCGACGCGTTACGATCGACGGCGAGGAATAAACTCGGAATAACTCTTGGTAACTCTTAATAACACGCAGCTCAAAATTAAAGCAACGGGAAGATTAATTTCAAACGCTTTTAATCGAATGGAAGCAACGCGGTGATCGCTGGGAATTTCGTGTTTCATTCGAAGTGAAATGTGAGTGAAGTTTAATTAAGAAGTTCCGAGACTCGGGGCATAAATTAATTACATCGACTGAGGAAATATTAAGAAATATTAAGCACTAAAACGGGTATAATATAGTAGCTATAGAATGATTTTTTTTTTTTTTCTAAACAGGATGTCCTTGAAATTACGGTGCAAAAAGTCGGAAAGAAATAATGTTCTCTCATTTGAGGCTTCGTTTCGAGAAAAATCAAGTTTGAAAATTTATCAATAACTGTACTTGAATTTAATTAATTCTAAACTAGATGTAAATTAAACTAGGTATAAGTATATACTTACAAGATGTATCCGTAAAATTGAGTTTTCTCGAAAATGAAGAGTATGAAACTGTGAAAACAACTATATTTTACGCTTTTGATTCATTTTCGTAGATAAAATCATCTCTTGCCCGTTATTCATCCCTGACCAGTCCAGAACTGACTAAATTTAAGCACATTTAATATTAAAATTAAGCACATAAATGTTCAAACTCAATTTCCTCGAAAATAGAGTAAAAAAAAAGAAACTTTATTTCTTCTTTTCAATTTGTTACTTAATTATTTTCTAGCCGTACCACTGAATCGGAATGTATACCTTGCATTAATATAATATATTTTCTCCTCTTTCATCACTTTTTCCTATTCTTACCGACACATTGTAAGATTAAATTCAATAAAAATAAATATATTTTTAATTTTTAATTATAAAACTTTATTATTTATATTTTTAGTTATATTTATTTCTTCAATAATTTATATATATATAGAATTAGATATATAAATTTAAATAATTTTTTATTAAAACGATTTTATTATTTAACAATATTATTTTTCTTATCAATAATTATATTAATTTTAAGTGTGATATCGACAAACGGCAGTCGCAGATTTTTAATTCGTTCAAGTCGCGGTTCTCGAAACGCTAAAAAAAAAAAGCGCGAAACATTCAAACCTCGAAATAAATAATTAGACCTCGATCAATCCTCGGGGAAAGAAATCACTCGCAGCGCGTGGAAACGCCTGGCAGATATTTTCAGAAATCGATCAACAGCAGCTGTGCCTATTAGTGCTGTTGCAAAGCGCTTTGAAAAAACGCGCCCTCTACTCGAACGTTTTAATGAAACAGGTTCGATGTTTAGGGACAGAGGATAAAGGCGAGCTTGCCCGCCAGCGTATTTAGCAAGTTGGCGCAAAGGTAGTGAATTTAATTAATTAACCGAGCGAACGATTTAAGTAGTGGGGCGAAATTTACGAGTAGCCAACTTGTAGCCCGTTCGCTGCCTCCTCGTCTTTAGAGGCGGCCATCATTGTTTCGCCAGCGAAGAAAACGAATAAATTAAAGGAACGGGGTGCAAAGTTCGTTCACCGTGATACGTCCGCCTTTCTCGCGACTTTTCGCCTTTTCACCGGCCATTTGTCCACCTCGAACGCGTTCAGCGATTCATGAAAGCAGCCGAGGCCGCTTTTCGCGAGTAAAATGTGAATGTAGGAGAGACGTCTAACTAATTGGAACTGTTACTTTGCAGAAATTTAGATTCGTCAGACAGGAAACGAGTTTTCTCGACGAACTTGCATGTTTATCCGTAAACATGCATAATGCACGTTAAATGGCATTTATCGCGATTAAAAAGCAAGAAACTGTCGCAAATGGCTGATACTTTTCCACTAGTTGATGGCAATTTTTAACTATGATTTTTATTCGAAACGTATGATGATCAATTTTCTATCGCATAGCCGCTTGGCACATCGTGTGCGTTCATTATTTCGACACGTGGCCATGTTTATACCATGTTTGTTTATTTTTATTCAATGTTAGATCCAAGTGCAACAGTTACTTTTTCGACTTTTCTTCTTACGATCCAAGAGCTGAGTAACAACGTTGATCTCTTCGTCAATGAGACGGAGACGTCATTGCATCTTTGTTAAGTGAGGAAATCGAGATTAAACTTTACAATGGCTCGTCAGCATAGTCGTCATTGATACTTTTTATAGACACAAATTCGGCCAGGAAAACTGTACAACAGTCATTGGTGGATGAATGTCGAGCAAAGGGTTGGCAATAATGCGGTATTAATTTATCGACTATCAGCGTGTATCGACGGTTGCAAACTGGCGTCATCGACGATGAACGCTCTTCCTTTGAATACGTTATACTAGGTGACCCGTAAATTTCCTTCGAGAATTGGTTTTGGAACGCTTCCACGAGTAAAGTACGTCCACAAAAACCCTCGACAACGGTAACGTAATTGGCTGTCGAATAGCTTTAACGAGGGCTGAAGATTTATGCATACTTTTTTATTCAGAGCCGAGCCAGGGTCGGCTGAGTACTCGAATCAACAGAATTCCCCGTGAAAATTGTTATGGTAATTAGGTGGTAATATACATGAATTAAAATCCGATTAAACTCGATCGGGCTAGATATCGCTTGATTATGGATATTCATAAATATAAAGCCCCTTTACCAATGACTCGCCCGTTACCAATAATCGCGAAACAATATCAGCTGTATCGTTTATATCAATAAACGTTTATCAATTGTTCTTCCCGCCTCTCGGCCACGTTTATGGGGTATGACACAGCAGAGTGTCAGGCTAGGGAAATTTCGCAATTTATTTCGTTATACCGCACGATTACCCTCGTTAATCGTCTACTCCTAAAAAAAAAAAACTAAAAAAAAAAAATCTCTGTTGCCAATGGAACTTTCCAACCGATATCTATTCGGGCAATTTTTTTCTGCCTCTCTTTTTCCATGAAAAAAAAAAGAAAAAAAAAATACGGGAAAAAGAAGTATAAAAATACTACAACCGATAAATTGAATTTTCCCTCGGCCCTGTATCTTTCATGCAACGAGTCGAAACTGACTTATTGTTAGCCTCACCGAGGCTGGAGATCATTGTCTCGCGACGGGCAATTCGCCCGCTGAAAACACCGTAATATTCTGCCGAAAATTATACGAAAAACAACGAGGAACTCCCGAGCTCCTCCATTATCATGCAGAGAATCTTGGTAGAGCAGCTTCTCACGGATTCTGCTATTCGGTCCTAACGACTTCTCGTAATACGCTGCACAGCAATTAAGAGTTTTTTTGTTTGGCAAAGTGTATTCACCCCGGCGGTGGAGAGCGGGGGAGGGGTACGCCGCGAGTAAAGTCGAGCCGAGTCAAGTCGGCCGGTGATGAAGAGGTGAGATCATAGAATGAGAAAAAGGGTTCCTGAAGAACGAATTGTGGTACGAACGAAGGGACGCAAAGGAAGCGATCGAGAACAAAGGGATTGGCGAGACAAAAGGGTCTCTTCGGTTACACTCTTGCTTTTACGATCGCGTCGGCCAAATGAGGAAAATGGCGATTCGACGGAGCAAAAAAAAAAAAAAGAAAGAAAGAAAGAAAGAAAAAGAAAAAAAAGAAAAGAAAATATTCGTTTTTCGATTCCGTTTTATTTTGTTTCTACGTCCGCGCTGGGACGATATATATATATACAGGGTGTTTCGTAACTTGTGGGACCCACTTCGGGAGCTGCAGCATATAAATATATATCCTATCTGTCTTCGTTTATGATTTATTATGAATTTTCTGTTTTAATTACTTTTACAAAAGATGCTCGAAATGACCAGCTTGCATTTGAAGACAAGCCTGCACGCGTCTTGTCATTCATCTGGTTACTCTCTCTATCATTCCTGGTGTTTCTCGAATTTGTCGGAAGCCTTGCTCTATTCTATTTAGTGTTTCAGCATGTTCAATCGATGTTGCGTATACAATAGATTTTCTTCCATGTGACTATTTGAAGATTCAGCAAATTTCGCGATACTCTCTAAATTAGTTCAGTTCTTACTAATAATCGTAATACAATAATAATAATAATAATAATCGTAATAACAATAATAATAAAAATAATAATATACTAATAATCGTAATATTCGCTCCATTATCACTTCAAATACGATCTTATACGACATGTGGATATATATATGTCGTATAAGATCGTGTTTGAAGTGATAATGGAGCGAATATTACGATTATTAGTATATTATCATTATTATTATTATTATATATTATATATAATATATAATAATTATTATTATTATTATAATTATATATTATATTTATATATATATATACATGTCGTATAAGATCGTGTTTGAAGTGATAATGGAGCGAATATTACGATTATTGTATTTCGATTGTTAGTAAGAACTGAACTGATTTAGAGAGTATTGCGAAATTTGCTGAATCTTCAAATATATATATATATATATTGAATTGGCGCGGCGCGACTATGTCATTAAATATTCGTAAACCTGGGAACCGTGTGCCGTAGTTCCCATTGAAAACGCGCGGACCGGCATCCGTCTCTGTTACTTCGATGACTCAATTATCAAATGACAATACGTTGACCATGATACAATTACGGTAGGGATATTCAGAGGGATACAAAAGTATAATTATTCGCCGATGTCATCGACGCGGGGTAATCTCCGAACACGCTGCTTGTACGCGGAATTGCTTTTAAGAGAGATTTAAATTTTCGATGCAGCTGTCTCTCTCGTGCGTCGAATGTGATGTCGCTTCTTACCGATAAAAATACGGCTCCGTTTGATCGAGCAATGAAAAAGAGAAAAACAGAAAACCAATTAAACACTGCGAGCGACTGCTCGTCTGATCAAATGAACCAAAGCGTTTACAAACTGAGCACACGTAGTTGACAGGGAAAGTTGAACAGTTGACGACAAATCGTCTGTTGTTACAAATGACTATATCCAGCGTGTGTCTGGATGATCTTTTCTGCTCGATCCGTTTGAGAGAAATTAGTTGGCAAGTAAGAGAAAGAGAGTTCTCAACCTCTTGCGCTGGAATGACGAGAATTTTTTGTTCCAAAATTGCAATATTTTCTCAGTTTTGAGTGTATTTAAGTAAAACAAATAATAAATTTATTACTTCTGAATAACTTCTATCCAGTGATCTGAAATTGCTAAAATTACGAATTAATATCCAGGTTAATCAGGTCGCGAATATTTCTATAACGTTTCCCCACGTTTCCGGAGGAAAGTAACACGATCTCGCACTGATACAGGTTGTACAACGAATTTTAAAAGAGTTTCGAAAAATATCAAAGGACACAATCCAAAAACTAGTGGAATCTATGCCTAGAAGACTAGAAGCCATTATTAAAACTAAAGGAATGCACACTAAATATTAGTTGCAATATAATACCGAGACAATCATAAATTCAATTATAACTGTAAGTGTACGAATATTTTCTTTGCTCTTAAATCAATTTGTATTTCTTGCATTACTTTTTTTGTTACGCGTTATTAAAAATTCTTTATTTGCACATTACCTTTGTACATAGTAAACAATTAGTCGAAACAGTTTTTGTTCATGTAGTATTTGTTTGTATAAAGTTATTGCAAAAAAAAAAAAAAACTAGGTGTACGAATACTTTTTTGACCCACTGTTTTAAGTGTATCTAGATCAAACAAAATAGATAAATTTATTACTTCTCAGTAATTTCTATCCAGTGATAAATATCGTACCGACGAGTTCAGAAAGAAAGCGACGAATCATTGTATACGGATTTGGTCCCTCGTTATGGTCCGCAATCAGTTGCCAGCGCAACTGTTTTAACCTCTTGCGCTAGAATGACGTGCCACGCACGTCGAGAATTTTTTTATCCCAAACTTGCGAGCATTTTCTCAGTTTTAAGTGTATCTAGGCAAAACAAAATAGGCAAAACAGATAATAAATTTATTACTTCTCGGTAATTTCTATCCAGTGATAAATATCGTACCGACGAGTTCAGGAAGAAAGCGACGAATCATTGTATACGGGTTTGGTCGCTCGTTATGGTCCGCAATCAGTTGCCAGCGCAACTGTTTTAACCTCTTGCGCTAGAATGACGTGCCACGCACGTCGAGAATTTTTTTATCCCAAACTTGCGAGCATTTTCTCAGTTTTAAGTGTATCTAGGTAAAACAAAATAGGCAAAACAGATAATAAATTTATTACTTCTCGGTAATTTCTATCCAGTGATAAATATCGTACCGACGAGTTCAGGAAGAAAGCGACGAATCATTGTATACGGGTTTGGTCGCTCGTTATGGTCCGCAATCAGTTGCCAGCGCAACTGTTTTAACCCCTTGCGCTAGAATGACGTGCCACGCACGTCGAGAATCTTTTTATCCCAAACTTGCGAGCATTTTCTCAGTTTTAAGTGTATCTGGGCAAAACAAAATAGACGAAACAGATAATAAATTTATTACTTCTCGGTAATTTCTATCCGGGTAATCATTGTATACGGGTTTGGCCACTTGTTATGGCCCGCAATCAGTTGTCAGCGCGAGTGGTTAATGAAACTTCGCGCCGTAAACAGCGAATGAGCGAGCAAAGCGAGTGGGGCGAGCGATTTATTCTTTGACAACGATTCGGTTAACTTTGGCTGCGAGTGTTTACATCGCCTGCGACGGCGAAGGAAAAATCGCGTATGAAAAGGGGCAGAGAAACATAAATTCAGGAATGTAACGCGCCCGACGCAGGATAACGGGTGATAGGGCGAGAGGGTGGTAGGTCGGAAGGTGGAGGGCAGGGGACACGGGACACGGCACTTGTTTGTTTCGATCTTCGCGAGCTCGCGGATATATCGTGTTGAGACCGGCACAGCATGCTCGATGCGGCACGCTCGTTTTGCAGAACAATCGATACGTTGCAATTGAAATGCGATGTTTGCCCTCCATTCAAGCTGTATAATGTTTTTTTGCTCGTCGACACATGTCGAGCGTTGGACGGTACACGATCCGATCGGAGGAGAAAAAGGTGCGCGCGCGGATATGGAAATTTACCTCTTCCAGCTAACGCTCTCCTCCACGCCACGTATTGGAGCTAAACCACTGAACCGTGCAACGTTCGCCAGAGTTACACGGCGGGATTATTTAAAAACGAAGAAGAAGGAAGTTGCATGGAACACGGATTGTCGATCTTGGTCGCCTGACCTGAATCCACTAGAGATATTACAGATCCGGATTGGATCGGAGCGCGAGGAAAGAAAAAACAGGAAAATAAAATTCTGACCGCGAACGAGGATAATTTAAAAGAGCCGGAGAGAATGTACCTGCGACAATTTTTCGTAGAATTCTGACAGGGAGGAGAAAGATCGGAACTGATTTAATATTTTGCACGCTGAATAAAGGAGATTTGATGTACCAGAAGTTAATGAGAAAATTACGAGAAGAAGTAGTCTCAATTCCTTTTCCTGGACTTCAAGTATCAACCAAACTTAAAATTCTTCCAACAGGCTAAAAGATCCTTTATCGATTTAAATTCATATCGTGGAAAGTTTACGAAAAAGAATGAAACGTGAAACGAACTGAGAGACTTCTACCTGCTTTTGCGATTAACACGTTTAACTTGACGCGCTTTTCCATATTATGCATGATGGGAGAGCTGCGAGTTGTTTATTATAAATTGTTTCTTGCCAGTTCTTCTGGAATGCTACTGCAGTCATACTATACGAAAGAATGCTATCAAGAAGACTAAAAGACTGTAGGAGTAAACCGACATCTTGTTTCCATTTTGTAAAACTTTACAAATGAGTTTTTCATTTCAATAATTATTGTTGTTTTTGACCATTCGCGTTGAAGAATTTTTTTTCGTGCAGTTAAAACTAATTCGAAGAACTCGCACAAGTTTTTTAAATTATCATAATGAACATTATTATTTAGCCTCCTGCCGTAACTTTATATTTTAGGTTCATTCTCCAATTTAAATTATACTTTTAAAAATATAATTGAAAATATACGTATATGTAAACTGAGTCGATTTCACTGTTCATATTCGATTAATTAATTTCGTTTGAATTCAACCAACGATCGAAATACGTTTGTCCTTAATTGCAGAAACATCTTTCGGACGAACATAGTAAATAAATTGTTTCTATTTAAATTCGTCTATTGGCGAGTTTCACGTGATTTTTAAAAACGCGGTTATTGATAACGAACTTATTGTTAGATACGAGTATCTGCCGAAGAAATCGAGAATGCAATTAACTAGAAAAATTACAGCTCGAATTAATATCCAGGTTAATCAGGTCGCGATGAGATAGACCAATAGCTCGAGTTAAATCGAATGACGTTTGTAGCCGTTCTTATTGGTCCTCGTTGAATCCGCCATCCGTGCTTACGTGCAGGTTTCCACGCCAAGCATTTTTTGATTAATTACTCGCGAGTTAGTGCATCCGTAGGACGGTTAGGAAGTGAACCGCGTTATCTAAATGATCTATCTCGCTAATGAAATACTTACTCACTGTTTCGAGACAAGATGAACAGACGAAGAAAAAAATGGTCGGCATTAAACGTAAAATTTCTTATTTTATTGTTTTGATCCAAGAGTTGGTCACTCGTTAGCATAAGTAATATTTTATCCAGTATTTGCATGTTACAGGATAAAAAAAAGAATGTTTGTAGGATGGTTTATTATTGATTAAGAATTAAAATTATCGATATTTTAAACTATTGCAATTGCTTAAGAAATATCAATATACTTGTTCTCATTTTAAAACAAAAACACAAAACTTGTATTTCGACTGTTCTAAATTCGTTCTAATTCGTCCCCAAGACAGTTTGATATTATGTAGCATATAGAAAAATGTTTCTTTAAAAAAGGATTGTAAAAATTCATGTATATGTAAACACAGTGAACAATTTTATTCATTCGTGGTGGTCTTGAAGATTTAAGTTTCTCCTCCACAACGAGGTCTTCCTTAAAACTGTTGTACTACCTTTTCTCACCATTTTATTGAATTTTGAACATCAAACGACAGCAGTTTCAAGAAATCCCAAAACATTTCATCTAACCTGTAAAATTCAATAATATATATAAAATAAATCGTACAAACAAGATTTAAGGAGTCGTTGTAAAAAGAGAATTTCAGATTTCTCCAAGATCATGAAAAAATTTTGTTTGATGTTTCAAATGATATCAATTTTTGCAATTTTCGAGAATGAAAGTAGTCTTACTTTCCCGCTTAGGACAAAGTAGATATCTTACGCTTTGAAACGAGACCAAGTAGATTGTTATATGATTTTTTACAACGACGTGGCAATTTTTGAAGTATCGATCATTCTTTATCATTTTGTACTGCACTTACTCGATCGTATTTTACAACAAAAGTCGAAAGATAAAATATTCAACAATCTTGCGAACATTTTCCGATTGGCAATCGACTGGAAAATAATATTTTCATAAATCGTGAGCTATCGCGACAGTTTTTTCACTCGAGCTGTTGAGCTTTCTACGACGATAGCCGAAAACCAGGGCGAAGTTCTTGAACGAGAGAACGAAGGGTGATTGCTCGTCTCGAAAATGGGATTCGTTGGCCACCGGAAAATGCGACCTGTATGGAGACTTCGATATCAAACACAGTGACTACGTATGAATTTGAGTTTATGTCAACGTCCGCTGCTCTCGTGACGCACCTGCGAATCCACGCTTGATTCCATTAAATTTTCACGAAAATGTCCTGTTTGACAAGGGAACACCCACAAGCTTAGAATTAGAAGAAACCCCTTCGCTCACCGGTATTCGCGGGAACTTTGCGAACGCTCATCTTCAGGTTCAGTTGCACGCGAGTTTATAAATTCGATGCCACGCTCGAACGAGTGTTATCCGTGCAACTGTTGTTTCGGCTCGTCTCTAATGTATGAAATTATGAAACAGAAACGCGAACGAATGCGGCACGGCGTACTGGAACATCGTACGAAAGACTTTCTTAAACAAGACTAAGGAAATCCTCGAATTCCGTGATATTTGCGAAAGATACACAGGTACAGAGCTAGCCACGCGATTCCCTCTTAAACTATTCCATAGCTACAGAGACAAATGTTTCAAATAAAACTTACGTTGTTTCGAAGAAGACATCTTACTCGAGAAATTTTGAGATCTTTGTTTCTTTCTTTTCTTTTCTTCTTTTTTTTAGTAGAACTGTATAATTTTTGAGTTTACAATTTTGTAGCTGTCAAGATGAATTCAGTGACCTCTTTGAGGTAACGTTGATATTTTCCTATGAGACCTAGCCGTCCATAAGTCACTGAACACTTACTTATTTTGAGCTGAATAATTACCAGGACACAGATGTACTTTTCTGGATTAATTTTATTGTACAATCTTGTTATGTGTACTTATTTTATAGTAATACTTGAAAACAAAACTGATATTTTACGTATAAATATTTCAAACAGTATCAATATATATATATATATGTTTAAAAAACCCACTCGAAGAATTATGGGATAAATTGGACAGAAGACTTCGGAGAACGTGTCGAAAATCGAAAAAAGACTTATGGAAGAAATTGAAAGAAGCGTGGAAAGAAATTCATTCGGCGAAACAAAGATATAAGATACATTATATACCTCTCGGTAAGATTTTTGACACGTAAACTGTATGACATATGTATTCTAGATATTATACATATGTACTAAGTAGTAGTTTCGTTTCATAAAATAGGATATTTCATCGAATACAATTGCCCGACAAATTACATCAATTTGTCGTAGTGTCCGGTGACTTATGGTAGTGTAGACCATCGCAAAATAACAAAAGTTTTATTTGATACATTCTTATATATTCTATAACGAATAGTTTGAGAGAAAATTGCTGATTAGCTTCGCATGGAACACGTGTGAACGATTATGGTTACGTTATAACTGTTGCCTCTCTCCTCAACCGATACCTGTCTTGCGTTCTGCTCGAACTCCGCCGATCAATTCAAAAGTTTCGCAGAGCCTCGGGTTTATGTCAATGGTCTCGAGCATCCGTGTAAACGGTGAACTGCGCTTTGCGGTTTACCCGCATCTATTAAGCTAAGCCAGAATTCTATACCGGTTTCCGCAGTCACCGGAAACGACTTGAACCAGCACGGCTCGTGTCCTTTTCGTAAACGTCTTTGAACGTCTTTACCTCGTTACACGGCCAAATATCCTCGGGATAATCCTGGAACTTTTGACTAATCGCAAGCTGTTGAAAGACTACGTCTCGTGTATTTTTTTTCGTTTTTTCATTTTTCTTTCTTTTTTTTTTTTTTTTTTT